>NC_092501.1:44015872-44317872 GCF_047511675.1 Marmota flaviventris
CACTATTGTCACAGGGCAAAGGCAAGCCATCAAATAGTTCATACCCTTCACCCCAGACCTGCTGGTTTGGGGACCTGGGCTGCTCTCTAGCAACTTGCTCTCCATCTAATGCAATAGGCTTTGGAAGAACACTCAACTCCATTTGTGGAGTAGATGTGCACTCAATCTGAGACCTTGAGTCCTCTCCATTCTTTTGAGAATCTGCATCCTTCTCTTGTGGAAAGGAGAGCAACTGCTGCCCCAATACATCATGCTTCTCAGACAATAGAAGTTGGTCCTGAACAGGCAGTTTCTCTTGGTAACTCTGGGGCTGTTGCAGCTGTAGATTATAATATCCCCAGTCACTCTGATGCTGTGGTACCCACAGATCAAAGAGGTCCATGTCCTGCTGCTGCTGCATCTTTCCCTGTGCACTATTGACACAGGCCAAAGGCAAGCCATCAAATAGTTCATAGCCCTCACCCCAGACCTGCTGCTTTGGGGAACTGGGCTGCTCTCTAGCAACTTGCTGTCCATCTAACACAAGAGTCACAGGAGCCATTCTCTTCACTGGGGAGTCCCCATGTCTCCACAGGAAAGGAGCCAGCATTTCCCTGTGGAGCCTGCTGGAGGCAAGAAGGCTGTGCAGTGGCGCTGTTGTCATATTGCATTTGGGCCTCCTGGTGTCCTAAAACAGGATGATGCCCTTGGACAGGGAACTCATGTCTTCTCCTGGTGTCAACCACTCTCTGTTTCTCTTTGAGTCGTAGTCTGGATCTTTTATTTGAAACCAAATCTAAAAAGAAGAAATTATTTTCAATAAAATATTTTATAGTAAAGCTTAATTTCAGCATTATCACTGACTTGCTCATTGGCCTGGGGTAGACACACTAAAGGCAATCCATCCTGGGCTGAACCATGGAGGTTATTGTGGAGGTTATGAACAGTGCACAATTCCAAACTCCCAACTCTTCCCAGGATCTACCCAAACCATTCTGTCCATGTGAACACAGGCTTTTCAAAGTCTCCCAACAACCTCTCTGCAATCTAAGAGAGCCACAGGTTCCCTGCACACTTTCCTACAGCCTTTTGATTTTTCCCAAGATACCCATCAACACCCATTCATGACTCCATGTCCTGTAAGGTTATTCATAAATTTGTTGCATTTAAAAGCCATAAACAGAACAAATAAATGTTTGTGAAAACTGGACAGTGTATTATAGATGTGATCCTAACAATCGAATAGAACAACTCTAGTCTACATTTTTTTCTCCTGCATCAATTCACAATAATTGCAATGCCAGCCATAGTCCACAAAGCTTTGAGGTATGTGTTTAAAAATGACAAAATGCTTTTTAGAATAGGTAACTTAATTAGCTAAGTTTGTAGAGGCTCACAGTCAAGAGTGCCTGGAAGCATTTTGATATTTGATCACTCCTGAAACCCATCTCCCAATCAGGATGAATTTAGGTTAACATCTAGGAAAATCTTTGATCCCCACTTAGGAGGTTTAAAATTAAAACTCTACATAACAAAACTGATTCTTCTAAATACATGCTCTCATTTTCCCTTCCAACATAATTAAATGCAAAGAAAACAAGATGTGAGCATCCATCATTTGTCAACAGTTAGCAGGTGGGTTCAAAATGATGAGACCAAAAGGCAGGTGCTTCCTTTCTCATTACAAGACTCCCTAGGATCCTCTCCCTGACCATGCTTGCTTCCACATCACATGGGCTTATTCTAAACTGTTGCACTGCTTTTCAAACCAATTCCTCTCCCTGACATTATCTGGTTATGATTTTCTACTTCTGAGTATAGTATCATTCATTTGCAGGATGTTTGAAATATTTCCAGTTCATGGAACATTTGAAATACAATAACTTCATAGCTGACAGAGAATTTGCTATGCTTTTACTTTGCAACACTGTTATTACATTCCCTTTCTTATTTTCTCTAAGAAAAGGTTCTCCTAGTCTCAGGCAACAAATATTTTCAATAAGCATTGGATATTGATAGAAGAGAGAGATTGCAAACCCAATTCACAATACATTAGGGCAATCCCAACACAGTAAAACTTTGTGCAGCATAAACAATAATTCAGAAAAATCATCATATCAGAAATTCCCAAAACAAAATATTGGCTCATGTCCCAAATGGCTACAAAGTGCCTACTAATGCTATGAGGTGACACATGTGGGACATAATTGAACCAAGTCTTTCTCCTGCACCTTGGGCGATCACCTCTTGGGAGTTAGATTGGCATACCATAGTTAGCAGTTTGCAAATAAAATCCTCCAATGTCTCTGCCAAAAAACAAATCAGGACAAATTGAAGTGCCATCCTTAAATCTTATCACTGAATACTCAACTTCTCTGCAAACTCTTTGTCCCAACTTTGAAATATCCAATCTTCCCAGTTTTCCATAATTCCATAGCCAGCACCATGATCAAACCTGGCACAGTTACTATTCTGAATAATTACTGAGCATGTTAATGGGTGCCTACTCCCAACGCTACCTCACAGTTGTTGATTTTTTCATAAAAGTAACATAATAAATTCACACCCACACTGAAATGAAACTGTGACAAAGATCAACAATATCCTATGTGAAGAAATGACATGAGACATTTTCAAAAAATCATTGTATTTACTTTATTATATAAAAAAGGTATGTTCATGCAAATTTTCCAAATTTTGGCTTACGTTGATTGAGCTTATGGGGCAATGCATTTGCTTGGCCAGCTCTTGCCGGGTCCCAAAATCTGGGTAGGAATTCTGTTCAAATGATCGATTAAGAATCTCCAACTCATGTTTTGTAAATTTGTGCTGTGGTTTTCCTAACCCTTTTTCCTTTTTTGTTTCTTCTACTTCCATAGGACTATCTTCAACTAAAGATGCTAAAAGTGCAGAAACAGAAAGAGAAAGATTGAGGATTGCCAGTAGAATCCAAAGGAAAAAAATATTATTTGTTCACCAAGATTTTAACAATGCAGAGCTCTGCTTCACAACTTATTCATAATAATAACACTAAAAATGGATTAACTGCTGATCCTTAAAAATATGAGGAAAACATGAGATTATAATATGCATGGTAGAGAAGAATTTTAGTCTAGCCAAAATTCAAAATATATAAAAAGAGACAAATAAAAAATGTTCAGTCAAAACAATAATTGAGGAAATACAGATAAACCAGCTCATATCAATCTGATAACCAATACTTTAAATGGTTTGTGGAAGAGTAAGGGATGAATAAGATTATATAAAATAGAAAGGAAGCATTGGGTTGGGACAAGTATTTATCATAATGTCCCCTTTGATTTTTTGCTCATACGATGACATTCAAAATAAGCTTAGCCTTCAACATAACAATTAAGTAAAGGATACTTGAGGTTTGGGGAGCATGTTTACATGACTTTCATGATCCTTTTTGAAACCCTCTTCAATAGGATAGCAGCCTTAAAATAATGGACACAGCGTGTCAGATCAGGTACACAGAGTATATTTATTTCATGATAGTGAGGATTGAAGCCAGAGCCTCATGCATGCTAGGCAAATACTCTACCACTGGGTCACACTCAAAGGAAAAAATAGAAAGAAAAGCTAGGGATGTAGCTCAGTGCTACAATTTCCTGAGTTCTATCCCAGCACAATATCGAAATAAAGGAGGAAAAATGAGAACATACAGTGGGAGATAGAATTCTAAAGGTACAGTATCTTTATGAGATTGAAGTTAAGTTAGTATTAAGAGGAAAATAAAATATTTTGACTGTAATTTTCTTTTCTGTAAAAAAAAAGAGCTACAGAATTGATACAAAAGAAATTGACAAGAAAGTGAAAACAAGCCAATACCAAAAATAAAAGAAAAAAAAAAAAAACACGTCAAAGCAATAGAACAAACGTGGGAGAAACACACACACACACACACACACACACACACACACACACACACACACTTTTTAAAAATACACCATACAAGAAAAATGGCAGTATTAACCCTACTCCCTCCTCCTTGGGCCTTCAATCCCTCCAGTGGCTTGGTTTTCCATTATTTTTCAAATGGGAAGGGGATAAACCCACCTGCTGTCATACTAGTTGTACTTCATTCCAACCTTTTTTTTTTTTTTTTTTTTTTTTTGAGACAAGGTCCTACAAAGTGACCTCAAACTTGAGATCCTCCCATCTCAGGCTCCAGGAGTCACTGCCATGGCAGACATGCACCCCATGCCCTGCTACTAGTTAATTGTACAGAATATTGGGATTCTTGGTGACACACTCAACCATTTATAAAAAGGTGTTTGATTGATACAACCTCCTGTTTCTACCCTTTTCCTCTCTGGGTGACGAAATCCAATTGGAAGGCATCCATTCTTCCATAGAACACAAAAATGAGACATTCATTTCTGATTCAAAAGAAATTAAATTTAACAACTGGTCCTGAGAAAACTGGATATCCACATGGAAAGGATAGAGTTGGACCTTTTACCCAATAGGGAAATATTATCTCAAAATTCAAAGAATTATAAATAAAGCTAGAAAAATGCATAAAACTTGCTGTAACAAAAACTTGGGAGAAGGTTTCATGACATTGAATTTGGCCATGATTTCATAGATATATCATCAAAAGCACAAACAAAAATAATTATTAGAAGGGCTGGGGATGGGGTTCAAGCGGTAGCACGCGATCGCCTGGCATGCGTGCGGCCCGGGTTCTATCCTCAGCACCACATACAAAGAAAGATGTTGTGTCCGCCGAAAACTAAAAAGAAAATAAATATTAAAAAATTCTCTCTCTCTCTCTCTCTCTCTCTCTCTGAAAAAAAAAAATCTTTAAAAAAATTATTAGACTATAACTAAATAAAAACTGTGCAAGAAAGGACACAAGGAAGAAAATGAAAGGACAATCTGTGGAACAGGTGAATCCCTTTGAAAACCACACCTGATACAGTGCTGATATCAAGACATAAAGAACCATATATCTAAAGTGGGCAAAGGATTGGAATAGACATTTCGCCAACTCAGATATACAAATTGTCATTAAGCCTGTGAAAAGATGATCAACATTACAAATCATTAAGAAAGCCAAATTTAAATTTACAGGAAAATCAAACCTCACTCCCATCACCAATGCTACTATCCACAAACCAAACAAGCAAAACAGAACAACTGCAGAGGAGGAGCAGAGGAACTGGAACCCCTGATGCCCTGTGGTTGGGAACACAAAATGGTATAGTTAAAATTGAAAATAATATGGTCAATGCTCAAAAATAATTAAAAATTACTATATTATCCAGCAATATCATTTGTATGAGGTACCTAGAGTAGTCAAAGTCATTGGGAGAAAAGTACAATGATAGTACTCAGGGAATGGAGAGGGGGCCCTGTGGGGGGTTGCTTTAATTGTCACAAAGTATCAGTTCTACAAGGTGAAAAGAGCTCTGTGGAGAGTTGATGGTAATGGTTACAGGACAATGACATGTAGGTGATGTCACTGAAGTGTACATTTAAAAATGGTGGTGAGGGTAAATTTTACCTGTTTCATTAAAATTAAAAAAAAATAATAACTCAAGGAAATAGACCCAAAAGAGAAAATCTGAATCTGTACACTTTACACAAACATAGGGTACTTGGCAGTAAAGCCACTTATAAAATAAATAACCTGTGCCTGAAAACAGATTTAATTCACTCTCAAAGTGGAACCTCTTTGGCTTTAAAGGCCCAACCTACAAATAAAGTTGCAGGGCACATGCGTTTTTCACACAGGAACTTCAGGGGCTTCAACATTGACTCCATTCCAGTCAGACTAAGCCCAGAGCTATTCCCTCTCAGTCATGCACCAAATAAAAATGTTGTGGCCAAGGATGGACTAGACATATGATGTTGATGCTTCATGGCATATCATTGAGTTACTATTGACATCAGATAGTGAACTCTATGACGTCCACACAAGAAAAATCTCCTCATGTGTTTCTCAGAAACAATCCTCACCATTAAGCAATGCCTGATTGGAAATGTATTTTTTTTTTGATGATTTTAATATGAGAAATTCAATTACTCTTAAAATACAGGCATTTTCAGTTCTGTCTTGTGGAGCAAAAAACAATTTTATATAGACAAAAAATTTTTGAACATAGTATTTAGTCATCATGGTGAGCTAAGGAGAGTACATTTGAGGCTTCTCCCTGTCTAGAAGAGGCTGCTGAGAAGAGTAAAGGAAGCAATGCTTTTAATAATGGGACCTAGGAGACAGAAAGTTTCTTCAGCTTTTCCTAAGCAGTGCCACTTTTCAACCACTTATTCTAGAGAACCATGAAAGATGTGCAGCATGAGGTACTGGACATGAGAATGCAAATTACCCAATGTTTTGAAACAACTCCTAAATGGGAATTTAAAGTTTAAAAACAACAACAACAAAATCATCTATTCACACTTGGGGAGTCCAGATGAGCACAGCCAAGTTTTCAGAAAAGCGTCTGGTCTGGTTCATCCCACTCCTCACCCAAAAACTCCTATACAAAAGTTTCAGATTTTCTGAAAAGCAAATGTTCATCCTTCAAATGTTTGAAAAATGTGAGGTTTTTGGAAGCCAAAGCTCAGTAGTAAAAAGAACAACCAAAGATATTATCCTGTGAACTGCAGTAGCCCCCTGAGTCGAAGCAGGGCCTCTAGTGCCTATTTACCTGAGATCCATGATGGCTTTGTGGAGAAATTCACATCCCATACAGACTACAGTAATTCAACACTGTTGTTTCTTTTTTGGGGAGGAGTAGTTTCCTGAACATTTTTTTCCTCTGAGACCATGTGCCCAGTGGACTCCTGAGTCCACTATGTACACTTGGGAGGAGGGTCATGTAAATTGCAAGATAGCTACAGCTGAACCCACAGCCTTCACTTTTCAGCAAGGGCTCATCTACAAAAAGAAATCATAACTACAACAAAGACTTTTGAACGTCCACTCTGCACACAAATATTGTGCCAAAATCTCTTCCACTATCCAATTTATTTATTTATTTATTTATTTTAGAGAGAGAGAGAAGGAGTGAGAGAGAAATTTTTAATATTTATTTTTTAGTTTTCGGCGGGCACAACATCTTTGTTTGTATGTGGTGCTGAGGTTCGAACACGGGCCGCACGCATGCCAGGCGAGCGCGCTAATGCCTGAGCCACATCCCCAGCCCCTACCCAATTTATATCTAAATTTATTTCTAAATTCCACAGAATATTAAAAAAATAATAATAAAAAAATATAAAAACTGAACTCGATAAACAATCCCCAGGATCACTCATTGAATCTTCTAGTATATTTTCTCGCCCCTCCCCCATCCTTGGGTTCTGGAGATCTAACTCAGGACCTGGGACATGCTAGGCAAGTACCCTACCTTTAAGCTATGCCCATGTCTTTGTTTGCTTTTGATTTCTTTGTTTTGTGCTGGAGGAAGCCAGAAAGAACCCAGGGCTTCCTGCATATGGGCTCCTGCCTGCTGGGCAAGCACTCTGCTATGGAGCCACACCCCAGCCTATCCTGTTGATTTGATTTTATTTTTCTCTTCACTCTGGGCCCTTTACCACCTCTGTCTCCATTAATATCTAAAATCTCCTAGACTGGCCATGAAGTCAGGATCCTCCCACCTCAGCTACCCACATAGCTGAGATGATAGGCACACACACACCGTGCCTGGCTAACTCATCATCTCACACCAAAGGAGAAAGCGAATGAGAACCCAAAGAACTTATCCCTGGACCTCAACCCAGAGCAGTACCTGGCCAATCGAACTAGATTCACTCACTCATGCTGCACATCTTCTAGGCATGCCGCTTAATTCGTGTGTGTCTGTGTGTGTGTGTGTGTGTGTGTGTGTTTGTGTTTTAAGTGGGACTACCAGATACATGGTTTGGTTGGCTTGGAAATATTTCCAAATATCCCTAAAATTTTCTAAGAAATCTCTTGCACGCAGTCTACACCCTGCCACAAAATATCATAACTGAACCCTCCACCAAAGAACCTCACCTTTGGAAGCCATGTTGCACTTCTACTCCTCAGCTTTCTCCCTGGTAAACTGAGGAACTCTGGAGCAGCATCCTCTAATATACCCCACTCTAGACACGCCCACAGATGGCTCCACCCCTGAGTGATGACGCCAATACCCATACCACGCCCCTTGCCCCAGGCCCAGACAGGCTCCCTGGGGCTGCAGACTCAGCCCCGCCCTAGCCCACAGTACAGCCTAGACTCTTCTGATGACATTTAACCTACCTCTTCCAATCTTGGCTTCCCTTCATTGAGCAACCACTGAAACTAAACTTATCTAATATCTACAACACCCATAAAATGTCTGCACTACTTTATGCCCACTTGGATTTGAGGGTACCATTAATGGAGTTGTTTAGGCTTTTCAGAGCCACTGACCTCAAACCTCCTCTCACCACACTCTCACAGCCCACACACACTATGTGTTCTGACAGTCTTGACTCAAGGACGAGACACATCACTGGATATAGTATTGCTTAAACAGTATTGAGGTTAGAATTAGGAGAGACTATACACTGGAATTCAATAATAATATTATAAGACATAGACTAATATTTTATGAAACTTAGATCATTGTTAAAAAAAACAAACAAACAAAAAAAAAACACCTTTTATTCTTGTTTTCAGTAAGTCAGCATGAAAATACAGGCATTCTACACTGAACTACACCCATAGCCATATTTTATTGTTTTATTTTATGTTTTCATCTCAGAAAATTAATGGCAATAGTGCAGAAATTAAAATTTTAAAACCAAAAAAGCTGAAGGAATCCAGTTTTCTAACTTAACTCCATGATAGACAGTTTCTCTGTAACCAAAAATCAAGAAGATGGCCCAACAAACAGATTGATGGACAGTTAAATTCATGGAGGGCCTTTCACAGGCTATGACAGCAGATGGGCCCCAGGCTGTCTGCTTAGGACAATCTGCCATTTCAGGCACTGCATGTGCTTTGGGGCACATGGGGGAATATTTTAGGAACCAGAAGGGTTGGAGGAGATTGGAAACTGAGACAGTAGAGCAACCAAAGTTGGGTTGAGCCACCAGTTGTCCCCAAAGCCATCTTAATTGTTCTGGAATCCCACTCCCCCTAGCCACAGCCCCCTCTGCTGATGGCCTTCTTTGCCCCCATGGGCTCTGGCAGGTCTAGCTCCAAATTCCAGGTCTCAGGCTTTCTTTTGGAACCCTCTGCATGGGATCACAACTTATCTACCAAGTGATAGGCTCTGAGGTCCGCAACAAAAACTTCATAAGAAACGGGAAATTTTGAAGGAGTCAGATGGGAACAGGCCTGACTAATGAGAAAGCTAAAGAGGATGAGAGTTTCAGGATGTCAGGCCAACAATCAGGGAGATGAAGAGAGGCAGAAAGCTGATTGTGAGGCAGGGATGGAGATGTCAAGGAGGTGGATGGGGTGGTGGTGATAAAATGGGCAGCTTAAGATGATATGGATGGAAATGTTGATACCAATGAGGATGCCAAGACAACAAGGAGGAAAAAAAAATAAGCCAGTCTTCCTGGTGCAGGCCTGTAATCCCAGCAACATGGAAGGCTAGAGCAGGAGGATCACAAATTCAAGCCTCAGTATCAGCATTTGAGCAAGACTCGGCAGTATAGTGAGACCTTGTCTCAAAATCAGAAAATGGAAAGAAGCAGAGATTAAGTTCAGTGTTACAGTACCACTTGGTTCTGTCACCAGCACCAAACAGAGAGAGAGAGAGAAAATGTTAAATAAATAAATAAAAGTCCCTTGACCAGGTCTTTCCTTTTTATTTCTTCAAAGTACTTTAGAAAGAAAAAAATGCAGTTTTTGTTTTCATTTTATATTTTTGTACATTTTCATAGGTGTCAGGCACTTTCAATAGCCAAACCAGCATTCAGAGCCTTTATTGTACTTGACCATGTTCAATATAAACTCAAAAAAGAAAATATATATATTTTTAAATCAAAATAGAAATATGGCTGCAGTGGCACAATCTGTCACCCCAGTACTTCCTTCAGGTGACTGAAATAGAAGATCAAATTCTGCCTGGCAATGGAGCCAGGCCCTGGCCAAAAAATAAATAAATTAATTAAAAATCAAAATCTTGCTATAAAATTGAGTGTTAGTGGCCACTGGTTCACTCCTAGAAGCAAAGTAGAAGTGGGTATCTTATTCTCATTCCAGAAATTTTTGTGTCTATGTACTTAGCTGGACTATAAATTTATGGTTTGTATGAGATCATCTTAAAGGTCAGAGATTAAATGGCCCTTTTTTTCTTTTCCTTTATTATTTACAAATTTGATGTTTTTTAAATTTGTTGGTGTTTTCGTAAGAAACCATGTTGTCCAATATTACACCAAAATTTTGGTGGTCACTACCACCAACAGCTGACATGTTCTCTCCTGCCACATATGGATGGAAATGTGGATACCAATGACAAGCAAGGAGAGAAAAAATAAGCCAGGCTTATTTTTTTAAGAGTACCTCTAACAGTGAAATAAAAAGGTTGGCCTTAGATTGATTTCTCTGGATTTTTCTTTTTTTAACCCCAATAACTCAAAGTTTCCATCACCTTTGTTTCATTCCTTTCTGAGTACCCTGAATTCAAGCCAGGTAGTGACCTCCTTTCCTCACCTCCTCCATCCAATCCACCTGGACAGACACCCTCACTGCCTTGTTTTCATTCTCTTCTCAACTCCAGTCAGGCTCTCCTCAGAGCTCACTCCATGATTTACACCAAGAAATCAGCTCCAATTGCCCAATCTCATGGCTAATTTTTCTAAGTCATCAAAAATTTTAGCCAATCATTTTTGTTTGTTTTCCTAGTTCACACTCTGTATGTGAAGCTTGGCTTCAGAGCATGTGACCTAAGTCTTTCATCCTTGTTCCAAATGCCTGTGAAAGTAAGAACCCAGCACACAGCAGGTCCTCCAGATGGAGCCATGCAATATTGGAGTTTTGAACAGCAAAGTGCAGGTTCAGAAACAACAACATTCTGGTGAACTCTGTTTTTGTTTTTGTTGTTGTTGCTGTTTTTATTTTTTGTTTTTTGTTTTAATTAGTTGTAGATAAACATAATATGCTAATTAATTTATTTATTTTTATGTGGTACTGAGGATCAAACCCAGTGCCTCACAACCATGAGGCAAGCACTCTGCCATCAAGCCAAAATCCCTACCACTCAGGTCAACTTTTAACAGTACATAATCCCTGCATGGTATGGGCTGAATACCTGGAATTCCAAATACTCAGGAGACTGAAGCAGGAGGATTTAAATTTCAAGGCCAGTCTGAATCATAGTGAAAACCTAAGTAACTAAATTAGATCATGTCTAAACATTTTACAATAGAATAAATAGGACTGGGGAGAAGGCTCAGTGGCAAAGTGCCCCTAGGTTCAATATTAAAAGCAACAACAACAACACAATAACACTTCTTCTTTATTTCATGATGCAAAATAAACGTGTTCAATAAGGCTATTTAACATTCCTGTGGAAGTCTCAAAACCACACTCCATGAACTGGTGCATATGGACAACTGATGACTCAACAGTTGGCTTGTAGAACATTGAATTTTGTGGAGATGATTTGATATCACTTAACCATTCACTGAATTTTTATTTTGTCCACCTAAATTTTACCTGCTTGCCTCATTCTCCCACATCACACCATTTAGTTCACTTAACCATAATAATCCAAAGAAAAATAGCTAATATTTATTAGTAGATTCTCTGTTCCACCTCTAATCTCTTCAAGGATACATAGAAACCAGTATTCTTTAGGACTAAATGGAGTACAAACTTAAAATATCAACATACTTAATCATCATTACTTGAAGTTTTTTTAAAGTCCTGTCTTGATTTAGTACTTGTACTTGAACCAAAGGTCGCTTTGCCACTAAGCTACATTCCCAATCCCTTTTATTGTTTTGTCCTGAGGCAGGGTCCCCCTAAACTGCTGTGACTAGCCTAGAGCTAGCAACCCTGTTATAGCCTCCCATATCCCTGAAATGCTAGGTAAAAATTTGAAGATTTTTGTCAGAAAATTATCCTCTGGTGTCCCCTTTGCCCCACAAAGTCTCCACACTGATTATCCCTTCCTCTTTGTTCACTAGTGAGTCAATGACCTGAGGACATTCCTGGTCACCATCCCTGAATGCAGAATCTCACAGGGTCAATGCAAAATAGACACTTCTCCCTATTAAATCCCTATGATTGATTTTCCTGAGAGGTGAACTACACTGTACCAACCTGAGAGCCCCAGACTGCATTGACCTTCATCATACTTCTGGGACAAATCATTCCCCCGGGCACTAAACAGGCCCTCAGAAATATTTCTGCCAGTGGGGCAATCATTATTGTGGCACATTTTAATTAAATCACTGGTCAGGCTTGAAGCAGGACATGAAACTTTATTTGTCATGGCACGTGAGATGTGCAGAAAGCAAGTCCCCTCTGCAACCTCTGACTCTGTGAAGCAGGTAGGGTACCTTTACACCTAATTGACCACAACAATTGGAATGACCAACAGATCTTTATTGTAGCAGTGCAAAAGAGGAGAAAACAGAGAGAGAGAGAGAGGGAGAGGGAGAGGGAGAGGGAGAGGGAGAGGGAGAAGGAGAGGGAGAGAGAGAGAGAGAGAGAGAGAGAGAGAGAGAGAGAGAGAGAGAGAGAGAGAGAACTGAGAGAAGAAGGAGAGCAAGAGCAAGAGAGGGAGACAGAGAGAGAAAGAGCAAGAGAGAAGAGCCCAGCAGGAGGGAGTATTTATAGCTCAAATCTAATGGGGCCTCTGGGGCTGCAAGCTGCATTGGTGGTATACAGTGATTGGATCATACAGTAGTGGCATTTTCTGCCTTCAGACAGAAGGGGCAGGGGCTAGATGTGGGTTTCCATTGCACCAGACAGGTGGGGGTCCAGTATTCAGCCTTTAGTGGGGTTGAGTGTTCAGACTTGATGTAAACAGGTGATAAAGAACCCCACAGAGTGGGGTTTGAGTGAAGGGGTTATCCTGCAGCTAACATTTGTTCAGCCTGACCTGAAGACAACTTAGTTGAGCCTGCCCTGCATCTAACAATGGCCATGTAAATACATTAATGTGACTGGTGAAATGTGGTTTTTCTACCAGCTAGGGCCTTCTAACATACTCCTAGAAAGAGAAAAAAAGATGATGAACTTTTTTTTTCAGTCTTATCTTTAGAGGGTGGCCAGTACCATGAGGGCTTTCATTCTTTTTTTTAGGATACACATTTTCTCTTTTGACTCAGTTGTGATGAATAATCTGTGGGCTGGAATGGGTGTTGGAAGTCAGCAGTCTCTCAGGACTGGTTATCTTCAAAGAAATTAATGAGCTTTAAGTTGAACCTCTTGGAGAGACTTAGCAACAGTTTGAAGTAGAAGTAGTTTACTTTGGTTAGGGTGGATGTAGGGCCCTGGAGTAATTAACATTTTAATCTACCACAGGTGGTCTTCCAATTTCTGGATCCAAGCTGGCTTCCATTTCTGTGATCTGACCAAATCTGATACTAAACCTGTTTTTCTGATCTCTTAGATAGTGCTACCAATATTTTCGCCAGGCAACTACACTGACTGTCTTTAATTGTTTTTTTTCATTTTCCCCCTCTAATTTTAGGTATGCCTACTGCTGTAAGAAAAGGGGAATTGAAACAACATGGCTGGGGTAAACTCTTTGGTGTCGCCTTTTAGAAATTTAAATATACTTGTTGGGACTTTTAACTCTTAGTACAATTCTTTTCAGTGAGGACAGACAGCAATTTTAAACCTGCATTATTTACCAAACACATACAGACATGCAAACACATGGTGTACATACATACACAAAACAAAACAATAAACAAAGGCTTTGTAGATTTTTAAAAACTTTTTACATTGAGGGCTAACCCTTGTAAATTGATCTCTGAACAAAACAATGTGTAAAATCGAAACCTCCATAGTTGGATAAAATAGGATTGATCAGAAAAACACATTATCTTCTCCAGGCCACATCAAAATTATAAGCTTAAAAAAATGTACAATTATAAAAGCCTTCCTGGTGTCTGGCCTGATGTAGCCCTCAAATGTAAAAGGCATTTAATGAAAGAAGTGAGGGCTTGTGGGAACTAAGAGAAAGAAGAATTTTGATTTTTTTAATTGTAAGGGAATATAGAAAAAGGCTGTGTCCACACCCCTCCCTGAAAGGATTTCCCAAAGAAGCACCAAGGGAGCCTGCAACCATAAGTCTAACAGTTAAACTTTTGAGGGAGAATTTTCTCCTTTAAAATTGGGTTCTGTTGTGCCTTGTGTGGTGCCATTGTCCCTGGAGTTTGTGGGACCTATTAGAGAGTTCAGGACAGAGTATTCTGCTTGGGTATCCACTGCAAGATTGACACATTGGCCCCATATCTTGGCAATTATTATAGATTGATGGGGGCTGAGAGGTATCTGAGTTTTTTTGATCTGGTTCTAAGCCAGCTTTTCCTGGTCTCTTGGATAGCAGTACTAATATTTTAGCCTGGCATTTTTTAGCTTTATCAGCTGGGCTGCCATGGTTCTTAAAAACCTCCTTGAACAACTCCAATAGCTGGGACATATTTATGGTGGCAAATTTTAGTAAAGCAACATGAGAGTGCAATAAAGAGAGAGGGAGAGACTTCTAAAATCATTTTGACTTTTTCTAAGTCTCAGCCTAGAAGAAGGTAAATAGACTTTTATTAATCTATATTTTCACATTAGTTCTCTACTGATCCTTTTTGCAGCCATGTATATTCCAGTGCAAGCCTTAGTGAGGAGCCTAGGGCTTTTTAACCATTTCCCACACCACCCAGTGGTTGGTAATCAGGCCAGGTTAGGATTTGTGTTTCACATGACAAAGCTAACAATTAAAACAATAAGTAGAAACAAAAGGATGGTGAAAGTCAACAATTTGACAGGGTGCTGAGCATGACTCAAGTCAGAGGATGGTGGTTTATTTGGTCCCTGATGAGTCCAATCTGCCAAAATAAAAAGAAAGGAATTGGTGGGGTGAACAGTCAGAGGACTTTGTCAGCAACAGAGACAGACATGAACAAGCAAGAGACAGACATGGACAAGGCACTCTCTCCTGAAATACCCTGGCATCAGACCATCCCCAAGGTCTATTTACTGGCTCAATGTGTTAAACACCCTGTCAAAAAGTGCTAGGGTTCCAGGTCTGAGCTTCACCAGATACTCTTTCACAGGTGGGCTTGAATACATGAACACACGGTGTCCAGACCATGCAACTCAGAGAGCTCCCACAAATTCAGAAGAATGGCAATCTTCTCTGTAAAGCAAGGTTCAAGAATCCCTCATGCCCCAGAGCCATATTCCTGACTCCTGAAATATGGCTGGAGCCTCCAAATGTTGTGGCACATTGGAAATAAATGATTGGGTCAGTCTTGAAGCAGGACATAAAACTTTATTCACCATGATAGGGCTGCAAGGTCAACAAGCAATCTTTGACCCTTTGCAGAATGTAGGGTACATTTTAATAACTAAAAACTGCAAGCAACCAGTAACTCAAACCATTACCAACATAAGAACTTGGTCAAAGTGACCTAGCTAAGGGAGTAGTACATGCTCCCACACCACCAAAAAATGGGGGACTAAAAGAAGAACATCTTCCATTGTATAAGAATAAAAGAAACACTTTTTCAGCTGCTATGCATTGCTTAACAGTGTCTACTAAGAAGGATGGGAGAGGTGGGTTTTCTTTTGTGAGAGCTATTTTTATATGAAATGGAGTCTCACTGTAAAATGGAGTTTGTCTGCTCAAGGCACATATAGTTTAACCCATAACATGATGAAATCTTAACTCCATTCCCATCATAGAGAGCTTTCTCAATCATTCATTTTCCCTGCTTCCAACTTCACATTCATGCAGTATACACCAGACATTTTCAATTTCATAATGGAAAACAAACAAATGAAAAAGCCACTAACTTGCCTTGGCTGAAGGATCACAACAATTGATACCCAATGTCCTTCAGGATCAGGACCCTTCCTGTTGTCCAGCCTCACCTTCCTCCACTCACTTGCACAATCATTTATGCATGCCAAAATAAAAAGTTAATTAATAAATAAGTAAAAGCAACTGCTCCTGATTCTCTGGATGCACGATGCTTGATGTATATTTTTTTAAAAATTTGATCATATTGCCCTTCCTCCATTATGGTTTTGAAAAAGTGTGGAACATGGGGCTTACTCCATCTTGGCATATGCCCATTCTACTCTGTAGCCATCACACTGGAACACCCCTGTAGGTACTCATTATCTCTGTACTTTGTGATACAGCATTGAGAATTTCTGTTGAGGGATGGGAGCAAAGTTTAAAATTATTTTCTCCCAGAAGATTACTAAGTCAGCCATGGAGGGTGAATGCCTGTAATACCTGCAACTCAGGAAGCTGAGGCAGAAGGGTCACAAGTTCTAGACCATCATAGGTAACTTAGTGACACCCAGTGTCAAGATATAAAGTATGGGTTAGAAATGTAGGTCAGCAAAAGAGAGCTTGCCTACCAAGTCCAATACCCTAAGTTTAATACTCAGAATCATTTAAAAAGAAGAAGAAGAAGAAGAAGAAGAAGAAGAAGAAGAAGAAGAAGAAGAAGAAGAAGAAATAAAAAATTTAAAAAAATGCATTTAAAAAATGATAGGACTAAGATACAACTGGGGGAGAGAGTATTTATCTAATGCTCACAAGGTCCTGGGTTGGATCATCAATAACACACACACACACACACACACACACACACACACACACACACTGACACACACATACAAATGAAAAACAAATAAACCATCCTACACCATGATCAAATGGGATTTATTCCTGAAATATAAGATAATTCAACATGTGGAAAATCAATGCAATCTAGAACATTCATGGAAGGAAGAACAGAAACCAAATGATCATTTCAGCTGATGCAGGGGAGGAAAGCACTTGACAAAGTTCAACACTCATTCATGATAGAAACAATTAATAAACCAAGAGTAGAAGACATTGGTCTCAGCATCATAAAAATTGTATAAGAAAAGCCCACAGCTGACACAAAACTTAATAGTAAAGTCTGGAAGCCTCTGCTCTAAGATCAGGAAGGAATCCAGGATGCCCAGTCTTGCTACTTCTATTCAACAGAGTACTAGGAGCTCTATGAGCAAGTAGACCAGAAGAAAAAAAATAACAGACCTCCAAATTAGAAAGAAGAGGTAAAGTTGTCTGTTCATGGATGACAGAAAAAAACAGCCTAAATTTTCCTCACAAAACTTTCAGAGATGACTTCAAAATTCATCAAATTATATAATAAAAAAACTTATGTTCCTATGTGCTACAAATGAACAGTCCAAAAAAGAATTGAATAAATAAATCTTATTACATAAGGAAAAGAAGAATGACATAGTGGGTGGTACTGTGGCTCAGAGTTAGAGCACTTGCCTAACACATGCAAAGCCCAGGTTTGACCCTCAGCACCACATAAAAATAAATAAATATATCAGAGGTATTGTGGACATATACAAATAATGAATAAATATTATAAAAGAATAAAATAAGGGAAAAACTTACCATAGAGGCAAAAGACTCAATTTTTCAAAACTTCAGAACATTATGGAAAGAACTGGAATGAAAAACAAATAAGTAAAATGTGTTGTGGGGTGCCACATTGAGTGACCACACCTTCCAGTCCTGATGCACCACAGGGATGTGAAAGATCACTGTAGTCTGGCACAATGGTGCCATGACTTGTATCTCAGTCTTTTCCCCTGCTTAGAGAGCAAGAGGTCCCCTTTGTGGGGTGTGCCCCTAGGTGGGAGCTACACTCACCTGTTCCCTTGTAGTCCTTCACTTTCTGGCCTTTTTTGAATAGAAGTTTCTAAGAACAAGAGTGCCCCCAATAAAAGCTCACTTCTGTATATGTTCCCTCTCTCTTGTCACCCTCTTGTGGCTTTCTCATGCTGTCCCTTTTGGGCGCCTCAGAAAAAGAGCCAGGTAAGCTGTCCTGAAGCTTGTGTAAAGGTAAATTGTGTCTGTTTCTTATTTTTTGTCCCTGCAAATTCACACGAGTGATCTTAGTTTAGCTGCCCACACTGGTCAGGGACAGCAAAGTATCTTAAGTTCAAGAGCTGAAAGACATCATATTGATAATATTTCCATATAACCCATATTTCTGTACAGATTCAATGCAGTTTTTATTAAAATCTCAATGGTATATTTGTATATATAAGAAAAAACAAATTAAAATTCATATGCAAACTCAAGAGATTCTGAATTGCCCAAGCAAACCAAAGATGGAAGAATTAAGAGATCTCACAAATTCTAAATTCAACACGTCACTATTCTACAGTAAAAACTATGGTACTGACATGAAAGCAACAGTCAGACCACTGAAACACAACAGTGAGCCAGGAAGAAACCCATGTGTATATGGAAAGATGGTCTTCAACAAGGGTGTCCAACTCCACAGTGGAGAAAGGACATATAGTATAAATAAAACTGATGTTCATATGCAAAGAATGAAGTGAGATTCTTATTTCACACCATATGTATAAAACAACATGAAATACAAGATAGATTAAATTAAGGCCTGAAGCTGTAAAAATCCTAAAAGAAATGATAGCTTAATGACATGAAATATGTTTATGGCCACTTGGATTGACATTAAAGGCACAGGCAACAAAAGGAAAAGAAGACAACAAAAGGAAAATAAGACAGATATGACCACATGAAACATGAAAAAGTAGGGCTAAGGATGTAGCCCAGTGGTAAGTGTGTGCTTAGCATGTATAAGGCCTGGGTTTAAGCTCCAGTAAATACACACACACACACACACACACACACACACACACACACACACACTACTGATTCTGTTTCCCTGGTTGAACTGTCATTTATACATATTATGTTCCCCCTTTTAGGAAAAAGTTTTTGGGTTTGACACAGGATAGTTATACAAATTTAGGTGGAAGTATCACTTTGCTATTGTTCTTATTTGAATAACTTGTGCTCATTTGAAGTATGACTTCAGAAGATTTGTATGGGTGTCAGGTTGACATGCCTGTCACTCCTTTGGTTTAAATCAATGATTATTCTGAAAATTCTACTGAGAAATAATTTCAATTGCCTATGCTGCTACAAGGTAAACAATGTGTAATTTTTATACAACTGATAAGTTTAAGATATTTCAGATGAAAGAGAATATTAGACAATATATTGGGGGATGACTAATGTAATCTAGGAGGTAAAAACAATTAGCTACATTAGCCCTTATTGAGTGTGTCACATGTGTCTGTGTATGGACCATGAGTGTTAGTTCCAGAAGAAAAAAAATTGAACTAAAAGAAACCACATTTTTGAATAAAGAAATGATACTCTCTCTGGACTCATAGAATTTTAACCAGATGACAAAATACCAAGAGACTCATGATCTCTAATACCCCTACAAATGAGACCATGAAATGTGAGGGGGAAATGAGGACCTAGACTGGGTGCCTCATTCAGGGAGATGAAATTAACCTAATCAGGGGAAAACACATCTGAAGCAAAAGGATGCTCAAAACTTCTGCCCAGGAACATCTTGGTATTCCATTTGCTGTATATTACATTTCCTTTGGTGTCGTAAATGATAATTCCTGTTTTAGTGACCTAGATCCTGTTTCTTCTACATAATGCTAGTGTGTTTTACTAATTATTTTTGTTTTTCAATATCTAATAGGAAGGGAAATTTATGTGAATCTTCCATAAGCATAAAAATGTTATAGAAATTTGAGCCCAAACTATTTAAAGAGTCTTTTCTATTCTTTCAGACAAAGAAGCAGAAGTTTCTTTCATGTACTTAAGAGGCTACGATAGTTTGGACTAGAGAGTCCCACAAAGGCCAAGATGTTTAAGGATTTGTCCCCAGCATTGTGCTCTTGGGAAATGATGAATGTTCAGAAGTAGGGCCTAGAGGAAATTTGTTGAGTCATTGGGGGTGTGCTCTCAACATCAAGTGATTTTTGGTTTTATTTTATTCATTTACTTATATGCAGTACTGAGAATCCAACCAGTGCCTCTTGCACACATGCTAGGCAAGTGCTACCACTGATCCACAACCCAGAACTAAGGTGAGCAGATTTTTTTCAACACATGTTCTCACCATGAAGTGCAGCCTTTCTCCAGGCCCAAAAGCAGTGTGCCAAATTGACATTGGAGTGAAATCTCCAAAACTGAGCCAAAAGAACCCTTCTTCTTTACAATTTGATTATCTCAGGTATTTGCTATACTGAGAGAAAGCTGACAGGCACAAGAATGAAAACTAATAATCGTGATTGAATAGTTGAACCATGATCTCTCTTATGAGAGCAAAATGTTCTTTGCATATCTTCATTGGACCAGCCTGGCCAGGATATGTCTTTTAAGAATAGTTGAATTTAGGGCTGGAGATGTGGCTTTAGTGGTAGTGCACTTGCCTGGCATGTGTGAGGCCCGGGTTCGATCCTCAGCACCACATACAAACAAAGATGTTGTGTCTGCTGAAAACTAAGAAGTAATTATTAAAAAAATTCTCTCTTTCTCACTCTCTCTCTCTCACTCTCTCTCTTTAAAAAAATAGTTGACTTTAGAGCTCTGAATTCAATTTAGTCTTGTGACTTTCATCAACCAATGAAATATAAGTAGATTGAAATGTGTGTAATAATGAGAAAGATTTATCACCTATTAGGCATACTTCTTTTCTTTTTTAATTTACAAATGACAATTTTATTTTATTTATGAATCTAATGTAATATTTGGAGTTATTTATTACCATGGCACTATTTATACAAAAATGACTGATCTATAAAACTTCTGCTGTATTTTAAAACCATATCATAAAATTGAGTCTTTGAAAATATTTATTGAATTTCCAGAAATACATTTATTATAATTGCATATGAGGACCCTTTGTTCAATCGAAATATACTTTCTGTGAAACTTAGAGAAAAACCCGTTTCCTTATTGAAATGTTTCAAGAGGCTTGTTCTCTGTTCAGGCTCAAAAATGGAGAGGTAGAACCTAAGGTCCACACCACTTCCAGGATCATGGAAAGACATTTGCTCCGGTGCTTATATCATGTGCAGAAACTGATTTAGGAATTGTGAAATAAAACATGTGGGAAGCCATTGGTTTTTCTTAGTCTCCAAAAGAGAATAAACAGACCAAATCAACATGGAGTTCCATCCCAGTAGCTGAGTGCTATGCATCTCAAATGGTTCTAAAGGCCATGAGCTGCAAGTTGCATTGCCAGGCTGTGGTACCACTGGGAGGTGGTAGAAACTTTAGGAGGCAACTTCAGGTAGAAATACATTGGAAGGCATTATGTCTTTGGGATCATGTACTTGAAGGGGATGTTGGGATCCTGACCTTTCATCTCTGGTCTCTTTTTGCTTCCTGGCTACCATGATGTGAGAAGTTTTGTTTAACCACGTGCTTCCCACCAAGATGTTCAGCTTTACCACAGGGCGAAAGGGAAGAGACCCAGGGATCATGGACTGAAACATCTGAAACTCCTTTGAAGTTGCTTAACTCATGTATTTTGTCACAACAATGAGAAGCTAACATTGAGTTTTGGTTCATGTGGAAACATTTAAATCACTTCAGCTGTAAACAACTAAATTGTCTCTATACATCACTTCTGTTTTCTATCAATGATGCATAATTATGTTATTGCCCACAGTTCTTCAAATCTGTTCTGATTCTGAAGGCTACCTGATTTACAAGTCATTTTTGTTAGTTTCTTAAATAAACTCATTTTGAATTAATCTCATCAAAGATGTTCTTCCACCTTACTCAGGCATCCATTTAGGGAAAGGGCAATGTCGCTTGGAATTTTACTTCATGAAGAAGAGGAGGCCAGGTCCACAAGTCAACAATAATGAACTAGAGTGCTCCTGCACACATACCAAGTGAGGAGTGGCAGCCCCTGATCATTAGGGAGGCTTCACTAAACCCAAGTCAAACACATTGTGCAGCACCTGTGTCTTTTCCAAAAACCAGTCTTTGAGAGCAACCCATCACTTTCAATGAAGCTTTAACAGCAGATTTTACAGTCCAGCTCAGGAAGTTAACCACAATTCCATGGTGCTCAGTCACCATCATGGGCATAATGGCACACTGCATAACACCCAGGCCATTTTGCTTTCTCATTCTCAGGTTGCCCTTTGCAGTTTGTACAGGAGTCACACATTCTCCAAATCATTTTTCTGTCAAGTACCTTTTATTGAGAGCAGATGTGGTGTGAGTCCATGTATTATGAATAAAACAACATTCCAAGAATGTCAGGTGTGGTCATTTTGGGTGCCCTATCTACCATGCATGTGGTCTTTGACAGATAAATAGATAAAGAAAATAGATGACAGATAGATTGATCTTGCAGGTGTCTGAAGAAATGAATCAACTTTTGCTCAAACCACATTTGTTTGTACCCTCTGTTCTCTCATTCCATGAATCTGTCAAGATTTGTAAAACCCAGTTTGACTTTTTCACAACTTCATAATGGACCAGAAAATGAACAGACTCTCTCATGAGACACCTTGTTATGATATGCATTTGAAATGTGGAGCTGGCTTTTCCAATGACTGATTTCAACCACTATGTGGTAACCTACCTACCATGAACTGAACGAAGATTTAAAATTTGTATGAAGCTGGGAAAAATGGTGCACACATGTAATACCAGCACCTCTGGAGAACTGCAGGTTCAAAGTCTGATTCATCATATTAACAAGGCTCCCAGAAATATTGCAAGAATCTGTCTCAAAAAAAAAAATCAAACACCAACAAAAATAATTTTCTGGAATTATGGCTCATTCATTAGATAATTGAAAGATCTCTCAGGTTTTAAGACAGGAAAAATTCATATCAACAAAATGGCCTTAATATTAAATAGAGGATGCCATCAAAAGCCTACCAACCAAGAAAAGTCCAGGACCAAATTGATAGAAAGCTGAGTTCTGTAGGACCTTTAAAGAAGGACTAACACTAATAATTCTGAAACTATTTCATGAAATGGAAACAGGGAACACTTCTGAACACATTCTATAATGTCAATATCACCCTGATTTCAAAAAACCAGACAAAGATACATCAAAAAAAGAAAACTTCAGATGAATATATCTAATAAATGCAGATGCAAAAATTCTCAATAAAATTCTGGCAAATCAAATACAAAAACATATTCAAAAGATAGTACATGATCAAGTAGGGTTCATCCCAGGGATGCAAGGTTGATTCAACATATGGAAAACAATAAATGTAATTCATCACATCAACAGACTCAGAGAGAAAAATCATATGATCATCTCAATAGATGTAGAGAAGACATTTGCCAAAATACAGCACTCTTTCATGTTCAAAACATTAGAAAAACAGGGATATCAGCAACATACCTCAAACTTGTAAAGGCTATCTATGCTAAGGCCCAGGCCAACATCATTCTAAATGCTGAAAAATTGCAAGAATTCCCTCTAAAAACTGGAACAAGACAGGGATGCTCTGTTTCACCACTTCAATTTTACATAGTTTTTCAAAATCTAGCCTCAGCAATCAGACAGACAAAAGAAATTAAAGGGATATGGATAAGAAAAGAAGAACTCAAATTATCACTATTTGCAGAAAATATGACTCTATACCTAAAAGGCCGAAAACATTCCACCAGAAATCTTCTAGACCTAACAGATGAATTCAGTAAAGTAGCTGGATATAAAATGAACATCTTTATCAAAGGCATTTCTCTACATGAGTGACAAATCCTCAGATAGAGAAACTAGGAAAACCACCCCATTTACAATAGCCTCCAAAAACAATAAAATACTTTGGAATAAACTTAATGAAAGAAGTGATAGACCTACAATATAAACTAGAGCACACTAAAATAAATAAATATATCAAAATAAAAAAAATTAAAGAAGACCTTAGAAGATGGAAAGATCTACCTTGTTCTTGGATAGGCAGATTTAATATTGTCAAAATGACCATACTACAAAAAGCACTGTACAGATTCAATGCAATCCCAATCAAAATCCCAATGATATTTCTCATAGAAATAGAAAAAGCAATTGTGAAATTTATCTGGAAAAAAAAAAAGAGACCCAGGATGTCAAAGCAATTCTTAGCAAGAAGAGTGAAGCCGGTAGCTTTACTATTCAAGACTTTAAACAATACTATGGAGCAATAGTAACAAAAGAAGCATGTTATTGGCACCAAAACAGTCCTGTAGGCCTTGGTACAGAATACAGGAAGGAGAGACTAACCCAGGTAACTGCAGTTATCTATTATTAGACAAAGGTGCCAAAAACATACATTGGAGAAAAGATAGCCTCTTCAGCAAATGAGCATGGAAAAGTGGAAATCCTCATGTAACAAAATGAAATTAAAACTCTATCTCTCACCATACACAAAAATCAACTGAAAGTGGATCAATGACCTATGAATTAAGCCTGAGACGTGTACCCAAATCTCCATCATGTCAGATTAGGCCCTTACTTCATTAATAAGACTCTATAGTGCAAGAAATAAACTGAAGAATCGATAAATGGGATGGATTCAAACTAAAATATTCTCCCTGATAAGTGGAAGCTGATCCATATTGGTGGGGGGGATGAGAAGAATGGAAGAACTTTGATTAGGCAAAAGGGAGGGAGGGAAGGGGAAGGGGGTTGGGGGCAGGAGAGATGATGAAATGAGAAGCACAGCATTACCCTGTGTACATGTATGACTGCACATATGGTGCAAAGCTACATAGAGTACAAACAGGAAATGAAAAATTGTGTTCCATTTCTATACAGTAAATCAAAATGCATTCTGCTGGCATATGTACCTAATGGGAATAAATAAATAAATAAACATTTTACAAGAACCCCATTTACCAAAAATAAATAAATAAAATAAAATAAACCAAAATGTATATGGAGCAACTGCAAATTGATGGGAATACCTGTGAAATTTTATATGGGAATTTGTTTTGAACACACCTTATAGGACCCAAACAATGACACACTTCAAAGACTTAAGCCTTTATTCACCTGAAAATTCTACATACACCCACCTGGGTTCCTCTTACACAGGGGAGATCTTAGAATGGTTCCTGCCACCTGGAGCACACAAATACCTTTAAGGAGAGGTCGGGGGTGACCAGGAAATAGCAGAGTGCCCTGTCAGAATCCTGATGTATCAGGTCTGCCTGGTCATATGGCTTCCTTATCCCTGTGAATGTTTGTCCCATGGTAGAGCTGGATGGAGCCCCTCAGAGACACCAGGCAGTGTAAGCATCTTTTGTTTGTGACCAGACACAAACTCCTGATTCCTGTCCTGTGCAGAGTGTCAACTGCCCTGATTGGGATTCAGTCCCCAGCTCCAGCCAGAAACCCTGCTTGGTCTTTGCTTGTCAGTGGGGGAATCCCACCTGAGAGCTGTCAAGAGATACCTCATTGCGCCTCGCTGGGCTGAAGCCTCATTTCTCCTCCAGAAGCAGAGCTGTGCCAGCTTCTTCCAATTATGGCTTCCGTCCTGCTTTAGAGGAGATGACCAGACAGTGCCTGGCATCAAAAAAAAAAAAAAAAACAGGACTTGACAGGCAAGAAATGTGACCTGGTACTGGGCACTTCAGCATCTCAGTTTTCAGGCTCAAGAGGTGGCAGGGGATCCCTCATGGATTCACAAAACTAATCCCCATTGTAGGCATAGGACTTTGCAGAGGCCCTGAAACCCAACTTTCCACCACAGCCTCTCAACCAGCAACTTCTTCCAGCTTGGACACCAAAGGCTGAGTCCAGAGTGGGCCTCCTGAGAGCTTGCAGATGCCTTTTGATGAAACCCCACATGGACCCACAGAGATCTGCTGATGGAAACCAGGACTTAGCTTAGCACCACCCCCAACACATGGACCTCCCACCCCAGCAGACCCCAAAGCCTGTCACAGACGCTGGCCTGCAAAAACAACCTGTGCAATAGAACATACACTTTACAAACATATAACATGAAAATAACACACCACTACATTTGCTCTAGCCTTGAAAGTTACCAGGCTATTTGGAACAACTCTATGACAGTACATTTGATACCCTTCATAAATATATTCTTGGAAAAATTCAATTTCCCAAAAATGACTCAAGGAGAACCACTGGGAATCATTGAAAAATGCAGAATCAGTCATAAAAAAAATCTTCCTGTAAAGGAAAAGTTAGACTCAGTCACTGAAAAATCCAAATATTTCATAAATTTATACAAGTAAATTTGCACAAGATTTTAGAGAATAACAAGAGAGATGATATACCTAAATCATACTAAAGCTATCTTATGACCCAAACCCTTGAATATAGTGCTGGCAAAAACCTGAGTATCAGGAAATTCCTGAAAATAGGTGCAAAAATTTTAATTGAAATATTAGATACCTTAATGTAGAAAAACAGAAATAGGATACAAGTATGATGAACTACTAGGCTTTCTCCAAGAAAAGATTTTTCTTTAAGAAAAATCTATGCAGATTACTATATGACTGGGTTATAATCTTGCAATCAATGAAAACAGCATTTGAAAATTAAAAATCTACAGAAAGGGAAATCATAAATAAATTCAGTTAATCATTGGGATTGAGGTTCCATGGGAGAGTGCTTGCCTCGCATGGAAAAAGCCCTGTGTTTTATTCTTAGTACTGTATATAAATCACTAAAATAAAGGTCCATTGACAACCAAAAAAAAAAAATTAAAAATAAATAAATAAATTAGTTGGCTAGTTAGTTAAAAACAAACCCAGTTGACTTTTCTCATAATATTGGAGAAAAAAATTATTTTTCCCAAATCCAAATGCAACTTTCAAAAGTTTAGGGCAGGGCTGGGGTTGTGGCTCAGAGGTAGAGAACCCATGTACCACACATGAGGCATTAGCTTCTATCTTCAGCACCACATATAAATAAAATAAAAATACTACATTCAACTATAACTAAATATAATATTTTTTTTAAAAAATTTAGGGCATATAAATCCAGTCCATGTGTTTTTACAGAGTGAATGCCTATATGTTAATTCAAGAATAATCATTACTGTTTCAGCTCTTCTTTCATTTTCAGAATTATATTATAAAGCTAATTTTGAAACTTGATATTTCACTGGACATTACATCCTAGAACATTCTGAAAATAACACCATTAGTCTGTTATTTTTAACTGTGCTCTGCTAACCTTAGATTTTAAACATCCCCTAAAGCTACAAGTGGTAAAGTTTTGTGATGCTATTCAGGTATATTGGGACATTTAAGAAGTGGGGCTTATGGGGAAAATTTTAGGTCATTGGAGGCAGACCTTCAAGGGGATCATGGGGCCCTGGCCCCTCCCACATTCTTCCTATGTCTTCCTGGTGGTAGTCAGTTTTACTCTACCCTGATGTACTATCTCCCTTCAGGTCCAACTGACCAAGAACTGAAACCTCCAAAACCATGAACCAAGCTTGGCTTGGTCAACAACACCCATAATCCCAGCAACTCATGAGGCAGAGGCAGGAATACCACAAGTTCAAGGCCAGCCTGTACAACTTAGTGAGAATATGTCTCAAAGAATAAAAACACCCGGGAAAGTAGCTCAGTGTAAAAAAGCCCTGGAATTAATCCCCAGACAACTTAAAAAAAAAAAAAAAAGTCACATAAGCCTTGTCATAGGTATGAATTATAGAGGTGGAGAACTAACACAGCTAGCTGGATTACTTTCTATAAAAGTTCTTATCTGGGGGTTCTGTGTTCTCTATGAAAGGACCACCATTTCCTTATGGAAACATCTAGTAGCAGACTTGATAGACATCTGCTATTTCAATAAACATTCCAAGTGACTACCTAAACTGATTGCATAAATAACAGATTTCCCCTGTTGGAGAGGTGCTGTTTCCCCATCTGTTCTCAATCTCGTTATAAAAAGGAAGATATTTTCAAAATGAAGGTTTTTATGTTAAACACCTTGGAATTTCAGACAAAACATGCTTTATTATGTAATTTAATAAATATAGTATTTTGTACTTGCACACTCTAATAAATATGAGACACATGACAAACATAGCATATCATATTATTCACAATGGCTATGAGGAGGTGGGCAAAGTACAATAAACACAAAAGCAAGGTTTCTCTAAAAGTCCTAGTGTTACTAAATAATCATAACCAATATACACCATTTTGTAATTAAATATTGTTAGAGTAAAATGGGAAGTGCTACCAAAGAGAGCTCAGGCCTTGGTCTGCTTCTACACAAAACACCCCAGGAGTCAACTGGAAATTCAAAGTTATTGTTCCTCTCTTCCACTAGCATTGTGTGAATGGTGCCCCCTAGTGGTTTGAGGGATGTAGCCTGCAAAGCTGTTTTTGCAGGAGCTGTGGAAGAAACAGGAAACTCTGGAATACTTCAAAGTGTTCTGAGTCCTAAAGACCAAAATTATGAAAATGGTTCCAAGTGGGAGTTTCCCAGGTACCCCCCCCACTTTGAAGATTGTCTCAAAAACTCTTATTGACAATATCTGAATGCTCACCTGGGCACACTCAGATATCATTGACCGACTTGCCCATGTGACTGTCAAAATACAATGAAATCCCAACAAGGCCTCTTATCCCAGTGCAGGAGGCTCCAGGGGTTCTTGGGATTTCAGTAGTTGGAGCTTCAGCTTCAATGGAAGCCACAGCTTTGTTGGGGAATATTCAGGTATTTCTGTGTCCTTTTAGGTGGATGGAGGTGTCTATTTAAATAACAGAGAAAGATGCTTCCAAGAATATGAATTGGAAATGGAATGACACTCTAATAGGGGTATGCCTGCTACAGAAGTAGTAGGCAGGCATATGCCTGCCACATATGCTTGAATATATTCACTATGAGCACAGTGAGAGAGCTTAGGGCTGGGGAAGATTTTTAAACAAAAAATTAAAAAGAAGTACAAAAGAAATTTCAAAAAAACAATTCTAGGCAACAATGTTAATCACAAGGATTATGTGAGTTAAATGCTAAATAGATAGTTGATAGACCTCTTTGCAGAAGTGTGTTCCCAGAAGGCTGCATTCTGGCAGAATGTTGTGAAATTTTCTCTTGCAATCCTGGGTGAGATAGCTTCCTTCTTAATGTCCTATCTTGTGTAATTTTTGGTCTTTGTTGTTATTAGATTTGACACAGAAGCAAATCCATTTTGATATCAATGATGCTGACAACTTTTTGAGAGACCAGGCTGTCCTGGAAAGCTATTCTGTGTCCTGAAGATACTGTGCTTGTCCGTGGAGGAAAGCAGCAGCCTGCAGAACCCTCCATACACTGGCACCTTAGAGGATCTTACCTCCAAGTGGAAGAAAATATCTGAGGCAGGGCTGTGCAAGAAGTGTCTACCAAAAGCACATGTTTGTTTAAATTTGAGAAGTGCTCTCTTTGTGTCTGTTACTGTAGAGGGTCTGCATAAGTCCAACCTTCTCCAGGGCACTTTCTAATGCTTTGGAATACCTAGTCACATGAGCCATCCTCTTCACTAGGACCTCCCTGTGTCTTCATAGCAGAGTAGCCAGGTCTTCCCAGTGGAGCCTGCTGCGGGCAAGAGGACTTTGCAGTGGTACTGTTTTCAGATTGCCTCTGGGCATCCTGGTGGTGGAAAACTTGATAACCTTGGACAGAGCACTCCTGTTGTTTCCTGGCAGCAATTATCCTCTGTTTCTCTCTAGCTGGTAGTCTAGATCTTTTGCTACTAAACCAATTCTAAAAAGAAAGACAAATTATTTTCACTCAAGTATTATATAGGTAACTTAATTTCAGCACTACCACTGACTTGCTTCTTGACCTGGAGTAGACACAAAAAAGATAATCCTTCCTGGGTTCTCCATATAATGGAGATTGTGAGTGGTGCCCAATTCCAAATTCCAAATTGTCCCCACAGTCTGTAGTAGCCCTTCTGTCCATAAGAACCCAGGCTTTTCAAAATCTCCCAGCAACCTCTCTGCAACCTCTGTATTTAGAATAAACAGATCCTGAGCTTCCCTACACACACTCCCACAACTCCTTAATTTTTCTCAAGCTGCCCCATCTAGGTACAGTCATGACTCAGTGTATTGTACGAATATTCTTAAGTTTGTTGTATTTAAAATATACATAAGAACAAGCAAAAATTTGTTACAACTGGGAAGTACATTGTACATGTGATTTGAACAACTGCACTGAACAACTCTAGTCTTCATGTTTTTCTCCTGCATCAATGGAGGATATATGCAATGTCAGCCATAGTCCCCAGAGTTTAGAGGTGGGTGTATGGAGATGAGAAAGTGCTTTTTAGACTATGCAACCCAATGAGCTAGGGTTGTAGAGGGGCACAGACAAGAGTTTCTGTAAGCCTTTTTATATTTCATCACTCCTGGAACCCATTTCCAAGTTGAGAAGAGCTTTAGGTTAAGAGCTAAAAGTGGTCTTCCATACATGTTTAAGACTTTAAAATTGTCACTATATATAACACCTGGGAGCTCTAAACTATGTTCTCATTTTCTCTAACATTATTATAACAGAAAGATGAGGTGCAAGATTCCATTATTTGTCAGTGGTGACAGAGGAGTTAGCAAATAGGTTACAAAAATTAAGCCAAAAGGCAGGTGCTCCTGTTCTCACATCCAGACCACCTATGATCTTCTCCCTGATCAAGCTGGCTCCTGATCACATGGGCTTTCTCTAAGAACGTGTATCTCATTTCAATTATTTTTTTTTTTCCAATCATTACCTTGTTCAGATTTTCTTATTTGTCTAACATCACTGATTTGCAGGACCTTTGAAATGCTTCATTTTATGGAATTTTTCTAACACAGTAAATTCATTGCTTACATACTATTTGCTATTCCAGTATCTTCCAAAGCTCTTCTTATATTCCCTTTCTTATTTCCTCAAAAATTGTCCTCCTTGTGTCAAACAGCCAACATATTTCCTTGCCCATAGATATTGACAAAATAGAGATATATGAAAAACCCTCTTCAATGTATACTAGAGCAATCCTGAGATGGTAAAATTTTGTGCAGCTTTAACAATTATTTTGTTATTATATAGCTATTTTACAAAAGTAAGTGCATCAGAAATTTCCAAAACAAAATATTGGTTTATGTAACAAATGTCTAAAAGTACCTACTAATGCTGTGCAATGCCATGTGTGGGACATAATCAAACCAAGCCCGTTCTCCTGCACCCTAGGCAATCACCTCTTGGAGGTTTGACTGACATACCAAACTTCACGTATCTGAAGAAAAACTCCTCATGTCTCTGCTATAAAACTGATCAGGCCAAAATTGTACAACCATTCTTAAATCCTCTCACTGAATACCCAACATCTCTGAAAACTATCAGTTCCACCTTCAAAATATTCAATCTTCCTAGGTCTCTAGAATTTCACTGCTAGCACCCTGATCAAAACTGCAGAGGATAATTACAAGAGCACCTTACTTGGTGCCTACTCCCAAAATTGCCTCACAAGAGTTGATTTTTCCATAAAAGTCCTATGATACATTCACAAACACACTGAAGTGATACATGACAGAGTATCATGCTGTCCTATGTGAAAAAATGACATAAAACTTTTTCAAAAATTATATTTTCTGTCATCTACAAAAAGATATGTTCATGTAATTTTTGGATTGTTGACTTACATTGATTTCACCTATTTGACAATGCATTTGCTTGGCCAGCTTTTCCCGGATCCCAAAACATGGATATGGATTTTGTTCAAATGATCGATTAAGAATCTCCAGATCATCTTTTGTAAATATGTGCCGTGGTTTTCTTTTTCCTCTTTCTTGATTTGTTTCTCCTTCTTCCTCATGACTATCTTCAACTGAAGTTGCTGAAAAACATGGAAATATAAAGATCAGAATTTAGGGATACTAGAGGCATCCAGAGAAAGAAAAGATTATTCGTTGACTAAGATTTTTGAAAGGTGGAGCTCTGCCTCACACCTTATTCACAATAATAATAAAAAAAAATGGATTAAGGGCCTATCTTTAAAAATATAAGGATACCATGATATTGTGATCTGAATGGTGGGAAAGGATTTTGGTCTAACAAAAATTCAAAAATATAAAGAAAGAGACTAATGCAAAATGCTCAGCCAGAATAGTAACTGAGAAAGTACAAATAAATCATCTCACATTAATCTCACACCCAACACTTTAAGTGGTTGGCAGTAGAGTAGGGGAGGAATAAGATGAAATAAACTAGGGAGTAAGCATTCAGATGATACAGGTATTGATGTTTTATGACCACCTTCATTTTTTGCTCTATAATATGAAGTTCAAATCGAGCTTACTGTTCAACATAACAATCAAATAAAGGATACTGACACTTTTGCAGGATGTTTACATGACCTTTTCCTAACCCCTCTCCAACAGGATGGCAGTTTTAAAACACTGGTGCCAAGGACTCGCCAAGTGTTTTTTGAGAGCTTTGTTTGGTGCTACTTAGAATTGAAGCCAGGGCCTCAGGCTTGCTAGGCAAGCACTCTTCCACTGATCACACTCAAAATAGAAAAAGCTAAAAGGCTGGGCATGTAGCTCAGTGGTAGAGCAGCTGTGGGTTCAATCCCCAGCACAACAACAACAACAACACAAAATAAAAAGCAAGAAAAATGGGAGCCTAAAATGGGGGATAGAACTGTAAAAGAATAGAGATTTTATGAGACTAGAGTTATTAATAAGATGAAAATAAAATATTGTGTCATTATTTTCTTTTCTGTAAGAAAAATATACACATAATTGACATGAAAGCAAATGAGAAGAAAGACAAAACATGCCACTATCAAATAGAATGAAAAAACCCAAGTTAAAGCTACAAGAACAAAGTAGGGACACACAGACAGACAGACAGACACACACACACACACACAGATACATAGGTGTGAGGCATATCAAAGAAGAAAAATGGCAGTAGTAGCCCCCCTTTTTCCTTCTCCCACTTCTCTTTCCCTCCAGTGGCTTGGGTTTTCAGTATTTTTCAGAAGGGTAACAGATAAACCCAGTAGCTGTTCCACTGGCTTTACCATAGAGCTTCATTCCAACCCTTTCTTTTTTTTTTTTTTTTTTTTTTTTTTTTGAGACAGGGTCCAACAAAGTTGGTCTCAAACTTGAGATCCTCCTGCTTATCAAATCACACAATTCATTGCTGGGGCTCTCCACATTCCCTGGAATCTACACACCCTGTATCATCCCACCTCTTCAGGCAAGGCAGAATGCATTAACCTCACCCTAAACGAGACCCACACCGAGCTCTCCCTCAAACTACATCTCGACTGGGTCAAACTGCTCCAGTCACCCTGTTTCACCTTCAGACGCTCCCCAAAAGACCAACTCAAACATCCCCTTTTGTGGTGATGCATGCCCACCCTACTACCTGGGGTGAACACTTCAACCTACATTCTTCCATAACATTTCAATTTCTTCAGAACACAGATTTGGCAACTCCAGGAAACTTTATTACCTGATCTCTTCAGGTCACACATCTCTTTCCCTTTATCCCCAGGTGACTGGGTATATTTCTCTCCTTCTGGTGACACACCTACACTGACACCCAAATGGAAGTGCCCCCTGAGGGTTATATTGTGCACTCCCACCACTGCCCACCTACAGGAATCCCCAGGCAAATTGACTTTATGGATTCACATTTCCAGGCTGAAACCAGCTCCGCCTCCAACAGAGGGAGCCCAGACTGACCTTCCACACACAGTCCTCCTCTCACAAATCCATCTGCTCCACCACACCTGAGAGTCCTTTAAAGCTCCACATCTCACACCTGAGGGTTCCTTCCCCCTTCCCGAGGAGGACCTTCCTCAACCCGAGAAACCCTCACAGCAACATGCCTCAGTCTAGTTCCCCTTCTCTCTGCCACCCTCCTGGCACCCACATCCCTCACACCCACTCCTTCTGCCTCCTCAGACACCGCAGATTTCCCTCTAATGGGGATTTTCCTGTTTTGGGCATTTCTACCATGGATCAGAAATTCCCGCAGGACCAAGTAGCCAGATATCTAATCAGATCTTTAACCAGCCTGGCCCCAGGGATTTCCAGCTACCTGCCCCCTCTGAGGACACATGTCCCTTATGTGAAGGCCTCAACAATGGCTGATGCAAGTTCACCATCGTGGTTATGGAACTACAAAATTGAAACATGGCTGGGAACGTCATATAACCTGTCACTCAGGGTTTCTAGGCCCACTCGCTCTCGTGTGCCTCCTCCTGACCGCTGGTCTCTTCTCAGCCAGTCCCTCTCACTGGACCTCTGGTCAGAAGCTAATGTGGTGTCTCCTCTTCCCTCTGCCCCTTGCCTTCAGGTATCTTTGGTGTTCTTAGGCTCATCATGTGGCGCACCTGGTTCGTGGATCTTCTGGAGGCCCTCCGACAGGACAGCTGGCTGGTTGCCCCCTTTTGCAAGGACAAGGATTGGACGGAGACTAGCCATGACCCGTGGCTTCCAGGAACGTTCATCGACCTCAGCCCCAAGGAAATCCACATCTTCAGTGCCCTGGCCTTTACAGCCATGCTTCTCTTGTCCCCCCTCCCTGGCCATCCCCCCCTTCCTTCACACTTGTTGTCCCTCTCCAGCAGGAAGGAGCCAGACAATTTCGTCACCCTGCTCTCAACACAAGAACAAAAAGGGAGGAAATTGGGTGTGAGGGAGACTCCCCACTGAAGTTCAGGTTCCCTCTCTTCTCACGAGAACACGGAATCCTTTACCCTCCTGCTCTCCAAAGGACGCCAAGCCCAAGAGGCCAAATTCAAAGGTTTCTTAACCAATCCCCAGAGGACACAGTGTCTGCTCGGCTGTTCCTGAGTCACTCTGCCAATCAGCACCCACCACGTCACCTATGAAACCCTTCTTAAGCCCAAGCTTGCAAGTTCACACCCTCTCTGGCCTCTTCCTCCTCTCTCTCTCTGCCCTCCTCCCCTCTTTCTTCCCTCTTCCTCTTTTCTCTCCTCTCTGCTCTCTGCCCTCTTCCTCTCTCTTCTCTTCCTCTTCTTTCTCTGCTCTCTTTCTCTTTCTCTCTGCTCTCTTCCTGTCTGTCTCTGCCCTCCTCCTCTCCTCCTCTCAGGAAACTCTGAGCTTGGAAGCAGGAGAGACCACAGATTGAAATTGAATAAACATATTATAAGACATCAGATAAAAGTTTTATGAGCCTTAGATAGTTTGTCAAAAAAATGTTTTTTCCTTCTCAGTACTAGGTATTGAACCCAGAGGCACTCTACCACTGAGCTACATCCCCCAGCCCCTGCCTTTTGGGGTGGGAGGGTCAGGGTCCTGATAATTTGCTGATGGGAGCATCCAAATTTCAGTTTTCCTGCTTCAGCCTCTGGAGTAGCTGGAATCACAGGTATGTGCCACAGTGCCCTCTTAATTCATCTTGTTCTTCATACAGTCCTCTGATAGAACAGAAGTCTCCATTTCCCAAAGAAACTGCATGCCTTTGAATTTTCTTCAAAAATCTGGGACCTTTGACTTTCCCGAATGTGTGGGAGAAGATAATAATACTAGGAAGGTTTTTTAAACTTCATGTGAAAAAAAATGCAACCAATGCTTAATAATTTCTCTCTTTCCTGAATCAGAGAATTTTCACATCCCTCTTTCTATTTAACAATTTGTTCTTTTAATTTTTTGATGCTGTTGTTACTGGTCATTGAACCTACAAATGTATGAAGGCTAATTCTGCAGCTGGAACAGATTTTTTCTTCATTATTTCCCAGCAGCCCTATGGGGATATACCTGATTATACAGATAGAGTCCTGAAGCTCAGAGAGATTAGGTAAACTCTGAGGAGACTGAATACAACAACATAAAGCAGATGAATGGGAGTGTAATGCCAGAGGCTTGGGAGGCTGAGGCAGGAGGATCATGAATTGAAAGCTAACCTCCGTAACTCAGTCAGGCTCTAAGCAACTCAGCAAGATTCTGTCTCTAAATAAAATATAAAAAAGGGCTGGGGATGTGGCAGAGTTTTGAGTGGCCTGAATTCAACCCCCAGTACCAAAAAATAAATATAAGGTTACATTTGGGCAACTTCATGGCAGCCATCAGTGCAGAAGGTAAATTAAAAAATAAAATGAAATAAAATAAAGCTAGCTGGATGCGGTTGCATAAGGCTGTAATCCCAGCGGCTCTGCAAGTTGAGACAGGAGAATCATGAGTTCAAAGCCTTAACAATTGCAAGGCACTAAATAACTCAGAGAGACCCTGTCTCTAAAATACAAATTAAGACTGGGGATGGCACTCAGTGATCCAGTGCCCCTGAGTTCAATCCCTGGTTAAAAAAAAAAAAAAAAAAAAAAAACAAAGAAAGAAGAAGAAATCCAGTTTTCTAACTTGATTCCATGGTAATAGTGCTTCTGTAACCAAAAATGAAGGGAAGGCACAAGGAACACATTGATGGGCAGTTAAATTCATGGGAATTCTTTCATGGGCTGGCAGCAGATGGGTCCTAGGCTGTCTGTCATTGGAGGCAGTCATTTGTGTGCTTTGGAGTACATGGGGGAATATTTGGGGAGCCAAAAGTGTTGGAGGACATTGGAACTGAGCGAGTAGAGCAAACCAAAATTGGATTGAGCCACCAGCTGCTCCAAAAGCCATTTGCATTGTTCCAGGATCCTACCCTCCCCTAGCCACAGCCCCCTCTGCTGATGCCTTCTTTGCCCCATGGACTCTGGCAGGTCTAGCTCCAAAGTCCTGATCTCATGCTTTCTTTTGGAGCCCTCTGCATGGGATCATAACTTATCCACCATGTGATAGGTGGCATATATACCAGCTCTAAGGTCCCCAACAAGGACTTTATGAGAAATAGGAAATAATGGAGGAGTCAGATTGAAAGAGTCCCTGTTTATGGGAATGCTAAAGAGGATGATGGTTTCAGAAGGCCAAGCAGACAGTGAGAAAGATAAAGAAGGGTAGAAGGTGACGGTGAGGTAGGGGATAGAAATGAAAGGAGGCTGCTGGGGTAGCTATGGCAAAGGGCAGTGAAAATGATAAGCCAACATTGATACCAATGAGGATGCCAAGACAGGAAGGAAAGGAAAAAATAAGCCAGGCATGGTAGTACAGGCCTGGAATCCCAGAGACATGGGAGGCTGAGGCAGGAGGATCACAATTTGGAGACTCAGCCCCAGCATTTTAGTAAGACCCACCAGTATGGGGAGACCATGTCTCAAAATCAGAAAGTGAAAAGAAACAGGGATGTATCACAGTGGTAAAGCACCACTGAGTCTGGTCCCCAGCACCAAAAACAATAAAAATAAAAATAAAAGAGAAAGAAAGAAAAGTTTTTAAAAATCTTAAAAGTCACATACGCGGTCATCTTTCACATGCTGTCTTAATCTAAAGGTGGTCACTTCCCTGTAGAGAGGCCCACCCACCCACTTAGCACCACTACCAGATATAATGTGCTCTGCCACCACTCAACCAAAACCAAAATGTGAATTTGCAATACAGAATGGTCCTACCTTTTTTTTTTCCCTCAAATTACCTTAAAAAGGAAAATTTGCATTTTGTAATTACATTTTATATTTTTTATACTTCCATAGGGTCAGGTATTTTTAATGATCACAGATATCCAAAACAGCCTTCAGACAGTTCTGATTTTATTGTGGTATACCATGCTCATTACAATCTCAAAGGAGGAAAAAATTAAAACAGTGGCTGCAGTGGCCCAAACCTGTAACCCCAGCAATTCAGGTGGCTGAGGCAGAGCTTCCAAAGGACTCCTGGGCAATATGGTCAGACCTTGTCTCAGAATAAAAATAAAAATCAAAGATTTAGGGTGTTATTCAGTGTTAGTGTCCCCTGGTTCACACTCCTCAGGAGCAAAGGGACAGGAAGTATCTTATTCCCAGAATTCCATTAACTATAGTGTCTCTGTACTGAGCTGGACTATAATTAGATAGTTTGTATGAGGTATTCTTAAAGGTCAAAGATAAAAGATTTTTTTTCCTTTTTTTATTGTCTATAAAATTGCTATTTTATATATATATATATATATATATATATATATATATATATATATATATATATATAAATGTTGGTACATTGGTGTGGAAACATGCTGTCCAATATCATACTAGAATTTTATTTTGGTGAGTTCTAACAGTCAAATAAAAATGTTGACCTTAGATTGATTTCTCTGGCTTTAACTTTTTCCCCAATAACTTAACATTCCCATCAACTTTGTTTCCTTCTTTTCTCAGTAGCCTGAATTCACACCAGGAAATGACCTTTAGTCCCCTCCTCCATCAAGCTACTTCCAAAAACCACCTGGACACTCATCCCCACACCCCACTCCACTGCACCCCACCACACTGCCTTGTTCTCATTCTTTCCTCCCCTCCAGTCAGGATCTCCTCAGAGCTCACTCCATGATTTACACCAAGGAATCAGCTCCAAATTGCCCAATCTCATGGGTAATTTTTCTAAGTCATCAAACATATTGTCCAATTGCTTTTTTGTTTTCCTAGTTTGAATTCTTTATAGTAAGCTTGGATTCAGAGCATGTGATCTGAGTCCTTCATCCTTGCTACAGATGCCCATGATGGTAAGAGCCCAGCACACACCAGGTTCTGCAGATGGAGCCATGTGATGATGGAGCTGTGAACAGCCCAGCACAGGCTCAGAAACATCAACATTCAGGTGAACTTTCAAAAATACATAATCCCTGCATGGCATGGGGGTGCACACCAGTACTCAGGAGGCTGAAGAGAACTGCAAAGTTCAAAGCCAGTGTGGAACTTAGACCCTCAGCAACTAAGCAAGACCCTGTATCACAATTTAAAAATAAAATTAAAAGGACTGGGGATGTGTCTCAGTGGTAAAGTGTCCTTGGGTTTGATATTAAAAAAAAAAAAAAAAGTAAAATTTCTTTTCTCCATGACAAAAAGTGAATATGTTCCATAAGAATATGTAACAGTCCTGTTGAAGTCTCAAAACCACACCCCACCAATTGGGTGAATTTGGCAAACTGATGATTCAGCAAATTGGCTTCTAGGAAGTGGGTTTTGTGGAGATGATTTGATATCAATTGCCTTTTCACTGAGTTTGTACTTTTCCCACCAAAATTTTAGCAGCTTGCCTCATTCTCCCACACACAACATTTATACTTCACTCAACTGTAATAATGCTAAGAAAAATAGTTAACATTTATTAGTTTTGCTTTGTTCCACCTCTAACTTCCTTTCAAGGATATATATAAACCAGTATTCTTTAGGTTAAAATCATGCACAAAGTTTAATTTTCAACATCATTAATCCTTATTTGAAGAGTTTTTTTTCTTATTTATTTATTTAGTACTTTGGCTTGAACCCAGGGCGCTTTGCCATTAAGCTACATTCCCAGTCCTTGTTTTTTTATTCTGAGGCAGGGTCTCACTAAACTGCTGTGACTGGCCTAGAGCTCGCAACCCTGTGGCAGCCTCCCAAGTCCCTGAGATTTGGGGTGAAATTTGAAGATTTTTAATCAGGAAAATATACTCTGGTTCTCCCTTTGCCCCACATAGTTTCCATGCCTTACTGATTATCCCTGCCTCCTTTGTTCTTTACTTAATCCAATGTCCTGAAGATATTTGTGGTCACAATCCCTAAATACTGGATCAATGCAACATAGACACTTGTCTCTAGTTAATCCCTATTACTGATTTTTCTGTCAGCTGACCTACATTGTACCCAACCTGAGAGCCCCCAGGCTACATTTCTCTTCTTCACTGTTGTATCTCTGGGATGAAGCATTACCCCTGCACTAAATGGGCCCATAGAAATATTTCCTCCATATTTGAGGAAATGATGAATCTTTCCTTTATTCCCATCATATAGAGCTTTGTTAATCTTTCTTTTTCCCTGCTTTCAACTTTACTTGCATCCAATATGCAACAAACATTTTCAATTCCCTGGTATACAATGATCAAAAACAAACAAACAAACAAACAAAAAACAAAAAAACTTCCCTAACTTGCCTGGACTGTAGAATCTTAACAGGCTGCTACACAGTGTCATTCATGATCAGGACCCTTCCTGCTTTTCCTTCCTCATCTTCCTTCACTCAATATCACATTTGTTTCTACAAGCAAAAAAAAAAAAAAAAAAAAAAAAAGCAAAAATACTTATCCTGATTGTGTGGAAATACAATGCTTTTTATTTTAAAAAAAATATTTAAATTGCCCACCATTATGATCCTGAATAACTGTGGAGGAAGAATTTTGCTACATCTTGGTATATGCCCATTCTACTCTCTAGCCATCTCATAAGAACACTCCTGCAGGTAATATATATATATATATATATATATATATATATATATATATATATATATATATATATATCATGTGATACTGTGCTAAAAATTTGTGTTTGGGGATGGGAGTAAAATTTAAATTTATTTAAATTTATTTTTCCCCAAAAAGATAATTATATTAGACATGGTGAGTGCATGCCTATAATCCCTGACCTTAGGGAGCTGAGGCAGAAGCATCACAAGTGCAAGGTCCACCTCAGCAAATTAGTGAGGCCCAAATAGCTAACTACTTACCTCAGAATAATTTAGCTGATTGCCTATTTTCCTCCTTAATTGGAAATGTTACCTTCATCATAAAATAAGTTCTTGGATATGTGAGCTCTATTAGTGGGTATTATTTCTCATTGATCTTTTTATTGGGTTTTGCATGTCAAATACCAAAGGTTTTTATTATTACAGTCAGGAATAATGTGTCTGCATACTTCATAGGCCTATCTTATGGGGAAAAGAAAAGAATTCTTGTTTTCCATGTTTAGGTCATCAAACCATCCTGAAAGGAGAAGTGACCATGGTAAGAAAGTTCTCTGCCAGCCCAGAGGGGACAACAGCCCAGGATGTCTTGAGGTTACACAATTCAAGTTCTAAGTTTCATGTGAAAGTCAAGTTGAAATGAAATCTACAAATAAAATCTACATAATATTTGAACAAGACAAATAGAAAAAAAAATCCTGGTCTAACCAATTATGGTACCTCCAAAAAGTAACTTTATTTTGGTTAACTTAGCTAGAGTTGCATTCAATCACACTGGATATGAGATGAAATCATGTTTCCCATCCACTTCTAATCAGAATGCTGGCAAGAACTGCAAAACACTCCCCTCACCACACACACACCTTGTTTTCAACTGGGAGAAACTAAGGAAAATAAACACCAACATCCCACAGCCAATTGGGTGGCAGACCTGGGCCCTCATGTCTTGCTGTTCTGCCAAAGTGCCTGTCAGCAGTTTTGGATGAAGCATCCAAAGTAACATTCAGCAGCATGCCTCGCCTCCTAAATATTTTGTAAATCTCATCCAAGAATGATGCATTAAGGGGGAATAGTCTCTGTCACTGTTAGTGGACTTAACACCCTGCTTCCCATTTACATTACTTGTGGTTGACATTGATACTGTATCCATGGCAATGCTCAAAAATTGCACACACCCTGCAGACCTAGAGTTCTTTTTGCCTTCAGTTAAAGATGCAGCAATAATATTTTGAACATGTACACAGGATGGGGTTATATATAACATTTGTGAAGTTTTGTCATCTGCACAACCAGAGTTTATGGGTTTATGTTCTGGGTATTAGAGTATTTCCTAGAAAACTGAAAATAAATACATTATAAATTTCCAAAGATCAATGTGTCACTGTTATGCTGGATCTTGTCATGCTTGTAGCAAACACAGTTTGACCAGAGGAGAGATTTATTTTTTTCTTTTGAAGAGGAAGGTTTCTTTACACTATCCCATGGTGTTCTTTGCATCTTCAGGAATCCCACAGAACAGTTTTAATGTTAATAATAATAGACAAAAAATCCACAGAATGTTCACTGTGGGCCAGGCATTGTCTAAGATATAGCTTGCATTCTCTCATCTAATCCTCACTTTGACCCCTAGGAGACAGATTCTGCTAGCCATTATTCCCAGTGGGCCTGAGGGATTAGTAGCTTGTTTGCAATCAAAAGAGTGAATGGTAGAACCAGGAATCAAACCTAAATTCCTGTAGCTCCCAAGCCTATGTTGGTAACCTGTTCAGAGACAACCAGTTGTAAATTCCTGAGGTAGCCAGTAATTTAGTCCACCTGGTATCAATATATTCACAGGGAAATATGGATGTATATTGATTCCACCATCAAATTTGCTATAGAGAAATTACCCCATTTCAGCTTTAAGCAAGGGGTCCAATTGAAATGATGTTAAATAGCATCCAGGAGGAGAAGACTCAACATGAGTCTGAGCAAGAACTGACCACAGAAGCATCCTCTGAGGCCCCAGAGAAGCTGCACAGCAGAAGCTGAGCTTTGTAAAAGACCCCAGTGCTACTTCTGATTTGTCACCTTAAGTTATTAATTCAAGAGGAGGAATAAGAGAGGCCTGCTCAGGAGCACAAGATTACTTGGCAGGGTTCACATGATCACAGGGCATACATCCAAGTTCTGGGCAGTGGTACTGAGGGGTTTGGGTGGGTGTGACCCGGCTCCTTCCCTGAGCAGGTGCATAAGCTGTTCTCCCATTGTTGCTGTGGGTGTAATGGCCCCCACGCAGCTCCTCTGAACTGGCCACCAGGTTCTATTTCCAGTGTGAGGACTCACCCAGACTAGATGGAGCAGATCAGTAAATGGACATTGACCTGCAGGGGTTGTGAACCAGAGATGGAGCTTCTTCAAGCAGGACCAAGGTGGATGTTAAGAGGCTTTTGGGATTGGAGGGGGTGGGACAATCAAAGGAATGTGTCCAAGAACTTGGCAAAGCTCAATCAACCTGTAACATTGCAGGATTGAGGGCAGGATTGCCTTGAAGAACCTAGCCTTCATCAATAAACTTGACCTTCACCATTTATAAGTCTTAAAACAGAGGGTTTAATCTTGGGGTCCATAAAGGTCAGCAAACATTTATATTGGTTTGTTTGTTGAAATGCTTTACACTTCTCAAACATATTGAGGATATGAAGGAGAATTTTTAGATTATCAATAGTTATGTTTACTGTATCAGAAACAGAAGCAGAAATTGTTTGAATGATTTTTCTCATGATTTACTTCAAAATAGCAACATTGAGTGAATTGTGATGAATACACTCCACCAAAATTAGTTTCAACCTCATGGGCCCTTGAAATTAGTCCTAAGGCTGGGCATGGTAGAGCCCACCTCTAATCCCTGAGCTCCAGAGGCTGAGGCAGGAGGATCATAAATTCAAAGCCAGCTTCAGCAACCAAGAAGAGGCCCAGTTCACTAAATAAAATATTTTTTAAAAACTGCTGGGGGGCTGGGGATGTGGCTCAAGCGGTATCTCGCTCGCCTGGCATGCGTGCGGCCAGGGTTCAATCCTCAGCACCACATACAAACAAAAATGTTGTGTCTGCCGAAAACTAAAAACTAAATATTAAAATTCTCTCTCTCTCTCTCTCTCTCTCTCTCTCTCTCTCTCTCTCTCTCTCTCTAAAAAAAAAAAAAAACAAAAACAAACAAACAACAACAACAACAAAAAAAAAAACTAGTGAACTAGTGGGAATGTAGTAAGCACACCTGGGTTCAATTCTAGTACCAAAAAAAGAAATTATAAAAAAATGAAATTAGTCCTAAGGAAAAAATCATTTTGTTATAGAATATGAAATAGCATAATGAAGAATTTAAAATGAGTTGTAGGGCCAGAAATATGGCTTAGTAGGAGAGCACTTACCCAGCATGAGCAAGGCCTAGGATTCAATCACTAGTGCAGGAAAACCATTAAATACAATAAATTTTATTGCTTTGTTTATAAAACTTGAGTCTGAAATGGGTTTAATATGATGACAAATGTTAAAAAATATTATGAAAGGTTGCTTTTATCACACTATGAATTTTATCATATAAAATTAACACAGTATATAATAATATTATAACATATAACATGCAATGCTTATAAAATGCATCATAGGCAAAACCACACCAGGTGGTACATGCCTATAATCCTTGCTACTGGAGAGGCTGAGGCAAGAAGTTCACAATTTGGAGGCCACCCTCAGCAATTTAGTGAGGTCTTTTCTCAAAAAAAAAAAAAAGAAAGAAAAAAAAGAATGGGGTTTATCTCAGTGGTAAATTGCCCCTGGGTTTATTCCCTAGTACCAAATAAATAAACAAAATATATCATACAGGCCTTGGGTTGTGAGTCAATGGTAGAGCTGTTGTCTCACATGCAGGGGCACTGGATTCAATCCTCACCACCACATAAATAAGTAAAATAAAGGTATTGTGCTCATCTACAACTAAAAACAATAAAGAAAAAGTCTTTAAAAATGTATCATACACTTTTTTACACTACAAAATACTTTAGAAATCTTAGAAAACTTTGTATAATTTTGATGGCCTCATTCCTTTGATTTGCTTTTTGCCATCTTCAGCTATAATACAAAGGGCTTTTCTGGTTTCTATGTAACTTATTTATGTTGAAAGATTCTGGGTTTGTTTCACCAGAATAATTTTCTAACTTTTACATTGATTTTATTATGTCCTTGATTATTCAATAAAATAAAATTTCTCACTGAGGAGAGAGCTAAACTTCTTTACAGTTCCTGTCACTTTCTAGGTTTATTCTTAAATGTCCCCTTCAAAGAGGAAAAGAAGTATTATCTCTCAAGCACCCATGGCCCTAAATTAAGCATTCACACCAAACAGTTTTGGATTTTCACCTTCCTCAAATCAGTCCTAAAGGTGGAATAAAAGGCTTGGTGTGGTGGTGCATGCCTGTAATCTTAGCAGCTCCAGAGACTAAGGCAGAAAGATAGCAAATTCAAAGCCAATCTCAGCAATATAGAGAGGCTGTAAGCAATTTAGTGAGACCCTGTCTCTAAGTAAACTATAAAAAAGGGCTGAGGATGTAGATTTGTTGGTTAAGTGTCCCTGGGTTCAATCCCCAGTACCAACAAACAAACAAATGTTCTGGAATAAAACTAATGATAGCTGAGCTCATCAAGAAAGCCCATTGAAAATCACAAAAACTTTGTAACTCTACCTGATACAAACAGGTGCCAGAAACATCAGGCCTCTTTGATAGGATTACTGATGAATTGCTTCTGAATAAATGAGGTTTTTTTTTTTTTTTCAATGTTTCTTTCCACATTGTAGACTATAGAAGTATTGTCTATAGCACACCTTTCTGCTTATCTGGTTTTGATTTCATGGAAGCTATTTTACAATTCTGCAAAATATAGGTAGCCAATAGCAAGGAAAAATAACCCTCATCTCTACATCTCTACACAGGTACATTCTGCTGTGGCAGCTGGGTTCAGCTAACTTTCCCTTCTGTTTTTTTGTTTTGTTTTGTTTTGTTTTATTGGTTGTTCAAAACATTACAAAGCTCATGACATATCATCTTTCATACATTTGATTCAAGTGAGTTATGAACTCCCATTTTTACCCCAAATACAAATTGCAGAATCACATCAGTTACACATTCACATTTTTTATATAATGCCATATTAGTGACTGTTGTATTCTGCTGCCTTTCCTATCCCCTACTATCCCCCCTCCCCTCCCCTCTCATCTTCCCTCTCTACCTCATCTGCTGTTGTTTAATTCTCTCCCTTGTTCCCCCCCCCCGCTTTCCCCTCACAACCTCTTATATGTAATTTTGTGTAACATTGAGGGTCTCCTACCATTTCCATATGCTTTCCCTTCTCTCTCCCTTTCTCTCCCCCCACTCGTCTCTGTTTAACGTTAATCTTTTCCTCATGCTCTTCCTCCCTGTTCTGTTCTTAGTTGCTCTCTTTATATCAACGAAGACATTTGGCATTTGTTTTTTAAGGATTGGTTAGCTTCGCTTAGCATAATCTGTTCTAATGCCATCCATTTCGCTGCAAATTCTATGATTTTGTCATTTTTTAGTGCTGAGTAATACTCCATTGTGTATAGATGCCACATTTTTTGTTATCCATTCATCTATTGAAGGGCATCTAGGTTGGTTCCACAGTCTAGCTATTGTGAATTGTGCCGCTGTGATCATTGATGTGGCAGTATCCCTATAGTTCGCTCTTTTAAGATCCTCAGGTAATAGTCCAAGAAGGGTGATAGCTAGGTCAAATGGTGCATCCATTCCCAGCTTTCCCAGGAAGCTCCATACTGCTTTCCAAATTGGCCACACCAATTTGCAGTCCCACCAAAAGTGTACAAGTGTACTCTTTTCCCCACATCCTCGCCAACACTTATTGTTGTTTGACTTCATAATGGCTGCCAATCTTACTGGAGTGAGATGGTATCTTCGGGTGGTTTTGATTTGCATTTCTCTTACTGCTAGAGATGGTGAGCATTTTTTCATGTACTTGTTGATTGATTTTATGTCCTCCTCTGTGAAGTGTCTGTTCAGGTCCTTGGCCCATTTGTTGATTGGGTTATTTGTTATCTTATTGTTTAATTTTTTGAGTTCTTTGTATATTCTGGATATTAGGGCTCTATCTGAAGTGGGAGGGGTAAAAATTTGTTCCCAGGATGTAGGCTCTCTATTTACCTCTCTTATTGTTTCTCTTGCTGAGAAAAAACTTTTTAGTTTAAGTAAGTCCCATTTGTTTATTCTTGTTATTAACTCTTGGGCTATGGGCATCCTATTAAGGAATTTGGAGCCCGACCCCACAGTATGTAGATCGTAGCCAACTTTTTCTTCTATCAGATGCAGTGTCTCTGATTTGATATCTAGCTCCTTGATACATTTTGAGTTAATTTTTGTGAGTGGCGAGAGAAAGGGAATCAATTTCATTTTGTTGCATATGGATATCCAATTTTCCCAGCACCATTTGTTGAAGATGCTATCCTTCCTCCATTGCATGCTTTTAGCCCATTTATCAAATATAAGAAAGTTGTAGTTTTGTGGATTGGTTTCTGTGTCCTCTATTCTGTACCATTGGTCCACCTGCCTGTTTTGGTACCAGTACCATGCTGTTTTTGTTACTATTGCTTTGTAGTACAGTTTGAACTCTGGTATCGCTATGCCTCCAGATTCACACTTCCTGCCCAGAATTGCTTTAGCTATTCTGGGTCTTTTGTTTTTCAATATGAATTTCATGATTGCTTTATCTATTTCTACAAGAAATGCCGTTGGGATTTTGATTGGCATTGCATTAAACCTGTAGAGAACTTTGGGTAATATCGCCATTTTGTTGATGTTAGTTCTGCCTATCCATGAACAGGGTACATTTTTCCATCTTCTAAGATCTTCTTCTATCTCTCTCTTTAGGGTTCTGTAGTTTTCATTGTATAAATCTTTCACCTCTTTTGTTAGGTTGATTCCCAAGTATCTTATTTTCTTTGAGGATATTGTTAATGGAGTGGTTTTCCTGATTTCCATTTCAGAAGTTTTGTTGCTGATATACAGGATTGCCTTTGATTTATGCATGTTGATTTTATATCCTGCCACTTTGCTGAATTCATTTATTAACTCTAGCAGTTTCTTTGTAGACCCTTTTGGGTCTGTTAAATATATTATCATGTCATCCGCAAATAGCGATAATTTAAGTTCTTCTTTTCCTATTTTTATGCCTTTAATTTCTTTTGTCTGTTTAATTGCTCTGGCTAGTATTTCAAGAACTAAATTGAATAGAAATGGTGATAGAGGGCATCCCTGTCTTGTTCCAGATTTTAGAGGGAATGCCTTCAGTTTTTCTCCATTTAGGATGATGCTAGCCTGAGGTTTAGCATATATAGCTTTTACCATGTTGAGGTAAGTTCCTGTTATCCCTAGTTTTTCTAGAGTTTTGAACATAAAGTGATGCTGTACTTTGTTGAATGCTTTTTCTGCATCTATCGAGATGATCATATGGTTCTTGTCTTTAAATCTATTGATGTGGTGGATCACATTTATTGATTTCTGTATATTGAACCAGCCTTGCATCCCAGGGATGAATCCTACTTGATCATGATGCACAATTTTTTTGATATGATTTTGTATTCGATTCGCCAGGATTTTATTGAGAATTTTTGCATCCAAGTTCATTAGAGATATTGGTCTGTAGTTTTCTTTCTTTGAAGTGTCTTTGTCTGGTTTCGGGATCAGGGTGATGTTGGCCTCATAGAATTAATTTGGAAGAACTCCTTCTTTTTCTATTTCTTGAAATAGCTTGAAAAGTATTGGTATTAATTCTTCTTTGAAGGTTTTGTAGAACTCCGCTGTATACCCATCTGGTCCAGGGCTTTTTTTCGTTGGTAGTCTTTTGATGGCTTCTTCTATTTCTTCTTTTGTTATTGGTCTGTTTAATTGTGTGTGTCTTCCTGACTCAATCTGGGTAGATCATATGACTTAAGAAATTTATGGATATCTTCATTATCTTCTATTTTATTGGAATATAGGGTTTCAAAATACTTTCTAATTATCTTCTGTATTTCTGTAGTGTCTGTTGTGATATTGCCTTTTTCATTCCCGTATGTTAGTAATTTGAGTTCTCTCTCTTCTTCTCTCCGTTGGCATGGCTAAGAGCCTGTCGATCTTATTTATTTTTTCAAAGAACCAACTTTTAATTTCTTCAATGGTTTTTTTTTTTGTTTCAATTTTGTTGATTTCTGCTCTCATTTTAATTATTTCTTGTCTTCTACTGCATTTGCTGTTGTTTTGCTCTTCCTTTTCTAGGTTTTTGAGGTGTAGTGTGAGTTCATTTATTTGTTGTTTTTTTCTTTTTTTGAGGAAAGAACTCCAAGAAATGAATTTCCCTCTTAAAACTGCTTTCATTGTGTCCCATAGATTCCGGTATGTTGTGTCTGTATTGTCATTTGTCTCTAAGAATTTTTTTATCTCCTCCTTTATGTCTTCTGTAACCCATTGATCATTCAGTAACATATTGTTCATTTTCCATGTGATGTAGGATTTTTCCTTCCTTCTTTTATCATTGATTTCCAGTTTCATTCCATTATATCAGATATGGTGCATGGTATTATCTCCACACCTTTATATTTACTGAGAGTCACCCTATGGCATAATATATGGTCTATCTTTGAGTAGGATCCAGGTGCTGCTGAGAAGAACGTGTATCCACTTGATGATGGTTGATATATTCTATATATGTCGGTTAAGTCTAGGTTATTGATTGCGTTATTGAGTTTTATAGTTTCTTTGTTCAGCTGTTGTCTAGAGGATCTGTCCAATAGCGAGAGCGGTGTGTTGAAGTCCCCCATAATTATTGTGTTGTGGTCTATTTGACTCTTGAACTTGAGGAGAGTTTGTTTTATGAACATTGCAGCACGATTGTTTGGTGCATACAAATTGATAATTGTTATGTCTTGATGGTGGGTGGTTCCTTTTAACAGTATATAGTGTCCTTCTTTATCCCTTTTGATTAACTTAGGCTTGAAGTTGATTTTATTCTATATGAGTATGGCCACTCCTGCTTGCTTCCAAGGGCCATGTGAGTGGTATGATTTTTCTCAACATTTCACCGTCAGACTGTGTATGTCTTTTCCTATCATATGAGTCTCCTGAAGGCAGCATATTGTTGGATTTGTTTTTTTTTTAATCCAGGTTACTAGCCTATGTCTCTTGATTGGTGAATTTAAGCCATTAACATTTAAGGTTACAATTGAAATTTGGTTTGTACTTCCAGTCATGTTTATTTATTTATTTATTTCAGTTTGGCTAGTTTTTCCTCTTTGGTTATTTTTCTCCCCATTTACTGAGATACCTCCCACTGTTAGTTTTGGGCACTATTTTTCAATTCCTCTTCTTTTAGTATTTTGCTCAAAATGCTTTGCAGTGCTGGTTTTCTGGCTGCGAATTCTTTTAGCTCTTGTTTATTGTGAAAGATTTTAATTTCATTGTCAAATCTGAGCCTTAATTTTGCTGGAACCAGTATTCCTGGTTGGAATCCATTATTTTTCAGCATTTGAAATACGTTCTTCCAGGATCTTCTCGCTTTCAAAGTCTGTGGTGAAAAATCAGTCGTTAACCTAATTGGATTACCCCTGAATGTAATCTGCCTCCTTTCTTTCGTAGCTTTTAATATTCTCTCCTTGTTCTGTATGTTGGCTGTCTTCATAATTATATGTCTTGGAGTTGGTCTATTATGGTTTTGGATGTTTGGGGTCCTGTAGGCTTCCAGGATTTGGCAATCCATTCCATCTTTCATCTCTGGGAAGTTTTCTAGGATTATTTCATTTAATAAGTTGTCCATTCCTTTGGTTTTATCCTCTGTGCCTTCTTCTATCCCAATGGCTCTCAAATTTGGTTTTTTTATGAGATCCCATATCTCTTGGATAGATTGCTCATGAGATTTAAGCATCTTTTCTGTGTTGACTATATTCTTTTCAAGTTGATAAACTTTGTCTTCATTATCTGATGTTCTGACTTCTACTTGATCTAGTCTATTTGTAATATTCTCCTTAGAGTTTTTAATCTGGTTTATGGTTTCTTGCATTTCTAGGATTACTGTTTGGTTTTTTAAAAAATCTCTATCTCCTGGTAAAGCTCGTTCTTTGCAGTTTGAATTTGTTTAGTTCGTTTTCAAAATATACTTTCAATGCTTGGACTTGCTCTCTCATGTCTTCTCTAATATTCCATTCCATTTGAGTTAGGTATGCCTTGATTTTGTTCCCTGTCCATGTTTCTGATGCTTCTAGGTCCTCCTGTAGATTTAAATTGTCCTGCATTGTTTGTAGTCTTTTTTTCCCTTGTTTTTTCATGTTGTTCACGTTACTTTCCAGCTCTGTTTGACTGCTTTGTAACTGCTTCCTCCTATACATTTGTTTTGGCTTTGTATATCTCTGTTGTCTCTCCTTTGTGGTGGGAGATTATGTCTAGAAATGTTGGGCTTTATTGTACTTTAAAGCTGATTCATTCAATTCATAAAAGGCTTCCAGGATCTGTATGCATATAGTGATTTGTTGTTTGTTCTTAGGACTATATGTTTAGGTTAGGTGCTATGATGGTACGAGGGTTAATATGTCTTGGCTACTTTAGAAGATTGCTCTACTGAAGGTGGGTACTAACAGGCAATTGGATCAGGGTGTTGGTAGTAGCTATGTATTTAGGAGCCCTATAGACAGCCTTGAGACCTTCACCTATTTGCATTTAGACAATTACACATAATGGAAGATGTAATGCTTGGGATGAATGTTGGGGGGTAGGGGAATGAAGGTGCTCTTAAAAAGAAAGAAGGAGAGAGAGATAGATAGATTAGAGGAGAATTAAAAGAACAATAAAACTTGAAATGGGAAAGAAAAAGAGAAGGAAAAGGGGAGAAAGGAACAGAGAGAGAAGAAGAAAAAAAATATTGAAGTCTTAGAGATCCATTTTCTTCTCTTCCAGTAGGCGGAGCTGTGCCCTCCAAGTGGAGCTTCTGCTCTCTACCTGCCCATAGCAGTCCCTGTAAGGCGTCTCCTGGGAGTCTCTCAGACTTGTCAGTCCAGAGCCGTTTCACTTCTCTGGCCCTTACCCCCCTTCCTCCTGTCAGCCAGCCAGCCAGGTCCTGTTCAACAGAAGGGGTTCCCCAGAGATCTAGTTACACTTGCAGCCCCACCGTGTGTCCCATTTAAGCCCCAGTGCTGTGGTAAACTGGAGGCTAAGACCTTGGGAGTTACCGCTGGTGATATGGGGGCTTGGGGGTCAGGGATCCCCTCTGTTTCCCTACAGACACGACCCCTGAGAGGTCCATGAAGTTTCCTGGCTGCTTGTATCTGGATGGGGAGGGAGTCACACACCTGCTAAAATGGATTCTGCTGGGAAGGAATTCCTTCAGATGAACTCAGATGATGTCACCTCTCTGCTATGGTGGACCCCAGGCTCCTTGCCAGAGTGTACAAAGGGAGGGGTGGGACTGGTCCACCCCCGGTTGGCTTCAGCTCCCAGCTCGCTATTTCATGAAGGGTTGGCTAAAGACTTCTTCCTGCCAAGCTGCATCTCGGAGGCTAGCGGGACCCAGTCACGTTTGCTGCTAGCGGATGGGCCGGCAGCCGCGCAGCAGCGCGCAGACTGTGGCTGGCGGATCTGGACCTCTGCGTCTCCTGGCAGGGATTCGCTTGTCTGGGGCAATCTGTCTCTTCAAAAAATCCTAGCAGCTCCTGGCCGGTCTCTCTTCAGTTCTCCGTTGGTAGAATCTAAGCGTTATCTATGAGTCTTTATGACCCCATCACTGGGGGGGGGGGGTATTGAAAACGCTGCCTCTCCGCCCGCCGTAATGTTGGATCTCCTCTCCTTTCTGTCTGTTGGAGAAGCTTATTTGAGCCCTATCTGTGCTTCTGCTTTAACTTTCCTTTGCTTGATATAAGTCTGTGCTTTTTGACTTCTCCTTTTAGTCAGATATAATCTGCCTAGTTTCTTCATTGATTCAGTGAAAATCCCTAACAAGTGTTCATGTTATATCTGTTTGAAGGTCATGATTTGACCTTTTAAAATATATGTTTTCAAACAATGCACAGGGTAAATGTTCATTACAAATAAGACAAACCTTAGGCTTTAGAGTTTAATTCTCACCTGTAATACCAGCAGTTTTGGAGGCTGAGAATTTGAGTTCAAAGCCAGCCTCAGCAACTGTGAGGCCCTAAGCAACTCAGAGAGACCCTGTCTCTAAATAAAATACAAAATAAGACTGGGGTGTGGCTCAGTGGTGAGGTGCCCCTGAGTTCAATCTTGGATACCCAAAATAAAAGAATTGACCACACTTGTGTAACCAGCATCCAGGTCAAAGGACAGAACAATATCAGAGACTCCCTGGTTTTTCTCACAATCACTACCCTCCCCAAGCCCACAAAAGAACTTGACACTGAGTTCTCAAAGCTTGGATTAATCTTGCCAATTTTTGAATTTCATAAAAAGTGAATCACAGCATTTTTGTGAAAGTTCCTCTCATTGATTATGTTTTCATCCACAAGTTTGCATACAGTGGTAGAATATTCATTACCACATCTGAAGTCAATTGAAATTTCGGTAGTTCCATTTAGGACTATTATGATAGAGCATTTATCACCATTTGTATTGGTATATTTTTACAATCATGCAATTTCTACTGTGGAGTGGAATTGCTAAGTCACATTTATTTCTCCATCTATCTAAAACATGAATTCACCTTGAGATTCTTTGATCTAATCGAACACAACAAGGTTCCTTTTACCCTCTGCCTTTCTTTATTTGTAGTTCATTTCATCCACAGTGAGAAAACAAGCTCCTACTAAATATACCATGCTTATTATTTGCTCAATCCTAGAAACCTATAAAATAATTTCAGAATTGGTAACCTGTATTCCCTAGCTGTGTCTGCTGAAAGGGCCTGGGATCAATGGCACTCCAGTAGCAATGAGCACAAACAGAACCCCAAGAAAGGGAAGCAGAGGCCAGATGCAGTGGTGCACACCTGTAATCCCAGAAGATCAGGAGGCAGAGGCAGGAGGATCACAAGACTGAGGCCAACTTGGGCAACACAGTGAGACCCTGTCTCAAAATAAAATTTAAAAATCTGAGGGGTAAAGCTCAATGGAAGAGGACATGCCTGGCATGTGCAAAGCCATGGGTTCCATCCCAAGCACTACAAAACTAAACAAATAATTATATAAGGAATTGTTGAATGTGTTGCTGGCGAGGAGTGCTGGGTTCATTGTCTCTGTTAAGCAAAGAATTGAAGAACAGGACACAGAGAGAGCAAGCAAGAAGTAGACTTATTGTAAAAGCAACAGAGTTTTAAAGATATGCTTCTCTGAAAGGAAGGGGCCCCAGAGCTGGGAACTCAATGGGGAAGTTTGGGCTTGTTGCTTTTATGATCTCTGGAATTTCCTCCTTTCCTTATCTCCTCTCCTGTCCATGTGCTCCTCACTATTATTGATTGGTGTCCTCTGACCACAAATATGTTTTAGTTTTTCTACTGGATTTCCCACTTAGGAGCATGAATGCAGAAGCGTTTGTCTGACTGGGTCCCCCGCTTGTGTCCTCCATGAGCACTTTCATCAAGCAGGAAGTTGTCCTCATCAGAAGACCCTCTCCCTCTTTCTTTGTTCTGGCCCCACTCCTGACCTCCTCACTCACCATCTTGCCCTGACTGCCTAAGCCCTTCTACATCTAGAAAACCACCCTTTGGAAACACAGTGTTCATGAATAGTGAGCTGAGAATCAGCAATGAATGAAAGGGTTAGTAGGTAAAAATACAATGATAAGATATTTACATAGTATTAAAGTATCTCTCATGAGATATTTATTACAAAAGGAAATTTTTAAAGTAGAGAGATCATGCAGCTATCACCTTTATCACACCCTCTTCCTTCCCCTCATTAATGGGCGTTGAGCCCAGGGGACCTGGCCATACCACTGAGCTACATCCCAGCCCTTAATGGGATGGACTGAGAAACACTCTACACCACTTCACAGGAGCTTAACACAAAGTCAGAATGGATGAATTGTGGCATTTGAGCTGTTGTTACTGATACAATAAGTATTAACACTAAACCTTGACCCTCACCCTGCATTTTGCTTCTCCCTGTACCAAGCAGACCCTCCTCTCCTCTTATATTTTTTCCCACCTGGCAGGAGTTTGGTAGGTTAAAAACAAAATACAAACAAGCAAAAACTTCTTAAATCTCAACTTTCCAAGTTCTCTTCCTCCTTTCCCCACCCTGCCCCAGATGTCCTGGTTCACTTCTCTGGCTATAGCTTGCTGTGGTCTTGGGCTAGCAGCATCCTAGGCAAAGCCCACACTGCCTTGTGGGGCAATGCTGAGGGCTGTCCTGGCTGGGTCTTGTTGGTGGATCTGGAAATCCTTCTTGGTGCCAAAAGCCAAAGACAAGGACACATTGTGTGGCTCAGGCACTCCCAACCAGGAGGCTTTCCATTTGGGCTGTCTCTCACCCCATGATGTGCTCAGAGAGAGGGCCACCCCCAGCTTCCTGTTTTCCTAGGTCCCTTGCTTTGGGCATGAGCAAGGAGAGCAAGCCCCAGAACAGGCTGCAAATCTGAGTACACATCTCGGGCACTGGTACAAACTGGGCACCATGGTGGCAAATCCCCACACCTCTAAATAGTCTCTGTGTACCTTGGGCCACCTCCTTGATCCTCCCAGACTCACCTTGCATTCAGCGTGGGTATCAATGCAACCTGCAGGGTAAGGGAGCATTAAAGAAAAGAGAGACTGGAGGCTCCTGCATCAAGGGTGCCTCATTAGCTCAGGCCAAGTGTGTTCCTTCCTGGCATCAGGAGGCTCATGGCGGAGACCCCCAAATACCCCAGTAGCTTTTTTCTCAACTTGTTCACCCTAAACATTCCCTCATTATCTATGATTTTCCTGGAACCTGAGTTAAGAAGCTCCTTAATGCTGAAGATGTGGATTTTGCAGGCACACCTACCTGCCTTCCAACCTGAAAACTGTGACCCTCTAACCTTAGATTAAATATATTAATAAATTTTACTTGAAAAATGGAATGAAGGTACCTACCTGGTTCAAGGATTAAATGAGATAAGGCATGTACAGTCCAAAACACCACTGAGATTAGAGAAGGCATCCAGCAAATACAGAATAATAATAAATGATGGTACTTCCTGGCCACCAGTGTGCTTTGTGGCCTGACACCTAGTTGGTATATTCTCTTAGTTACTTTCACTGATGCCATTCTTCCAAATTTTGAATTTGATGGCTCATTTTTATTTTTATTTTTTTCATGTATTTTCAAATTCTTGAAAAATATTGTTTTCTCTTTTTTATTTGTTTTAATAAGTTACACATGACAGTACAATGATCTTGATGTATCATACATTTGAATGAGATGGGATATAATTTCTCATTTTTCTGAGTGTACAGGTTGCAGAATCACATTGGTCATGCAGCCATGTATATACAGACAGCAATAATAATGCCTATTTTATTCTGCTGTCCTTCCATTCCCCCTTCTCCTCCCCTCCCCTCCCATCACCTTTCTCTACCCAATGTGACACACTTCTTTTTTTTCCCCTCACATCGTCATACATGTATTCTGTATAATGATGACTGTCTCCTTCCATCTTCCATGCAATTCCCATTCTTGCTCCTTTTCCCTCCCACCTCTCTTCCTTATCTAGAGGTAATCTTCTTCTCATGCTCTTCTTCCCTACCCCATTTTGAGTCACCCCCTTATATCAGAGAATACATTTGGCATTTGATTTTGGGGGATTGGCTAACTTCAAGTAGCATAATCTGCTCTAATACCATCCATTTCCTTGCAAATGCCATTATCTTGTTATTTTTTAGTGCTGAGTAATATTCCATTGTGTACTACAGAGCAATAGTTTAAAAAAAGCATGGTACTGGCACCTGATGGCTCATTTTTAGATTGAGAATGTTGAACTTTAGTAAACTGGGCCTTACTGTCTTCTTGCCCAGAAATTTTCCATATACATTGGGTTGGTTTCTTTAAGTGTGAGGAAAGAAACACACATTTGTCATAAATTCAGGCAGTTTATGGAATCATTCAAGTTCTGGTCTTAACATATTTTCTAGGTAAACAAATCTTCTACTAATAGCAATATTTTGTCTCCTTCACAATACTGCCTCTTTTGATTTGTGCTTTATTGCATTGAACTGCCCTTGGGTACTTAAATTGCTTCAATAACAACATCTCTACCTCTTCCTGGTGTAAGAAAGAACAAAGGCCATGAAAGGAGGTATATGTCTGTAATCCCAAGGCTGGGGAGGCTGACACAAGAGGATTGAGAGTTCAAAGCCAGTCTCAGCAATTTAGAGATGCCCTAAACAACTTAGCAAGATCCTGTCTCTAAATATAAATTAAAGGCTAGGGATGTTGTTCATGCAGCTATTGGTTAAGTGCACCTGGGTTCAAATCTACAAACAAACAAACAAAGGAACACAGCTCTCCTTTATCATCTATGCATGTGTGAACTGTTTGATTAATAAAGAAGTAATTATCATGGATATTTCCCTTAATTTATACCTTAGAGTTTATCAGAGTTTATCATTATTGATAAGTCATCAATGGCTGTTTAAATTCAACAGCTAAGTATTTATTGAAATGATACCATTATTTTGATTTTTGTTTCTTTAACCATGGGACAGGCATGGCTGCCCCAAATTTTTTCATAATACCATTTGGGGATAAATAGCCAGCCAACAATTTAGTTTATTTTCAATTATCAGGTAAATGACTTGGCTGACTTGGGAGGCTGAGACAGGAGGATCCCAAGTTCAAGATCAGCCTGGAAACTTAGCAAGGCTCAAAGTAACTTAGTGAGACACTCAAAATAAAAAAAATAAGAAAGTCCAGGGATGTGGGGATGTGGCTCATTGGTAAATTACCCCTGTGCTAAATCCCTAATAAAAAAAGAAATAAGGAAAGAAAAAAGCAGCTAAAGGATAGACTATACAATAGAGCAAAAGGATATTTAGATGTCCATCTGTAGAAAAAAAAAATTAAGTTAGAAATATTTTTCTTTAGCAGCACAATTCACAATAGTTAGATGTAGAACCAACACAGATGCCCTTCAATAGATGAATGTATAAAAAAAATGTGACATTTATACACAATGGAATATTACTCAGCACTAAAAAAAAAATCATGGCATTTGCAGGGAAATGGATGGCGTTAGAGCAGATTTTGCTCATTTTGCAGATTTTGAAGTCAGTCAATCCCTAAAAATCAAATGCTGAATGTCTTCTTTGATGTAGGGGGCGCAACTCAAAATAGGAATGAGAGATGCATGGGAATTGAAGAGAGAAGGGGAATTGCACGGAATATGGAAGGAGACCCTCATTGTTATGCAAAATTACATATAAGATGGTATGAGGGGGGAATGAAAAAGAGAGAGAAAGAGAGAAATGTGTCACAGTAGATTGGGTAGAAAGAGGTGATGGGAGGGGAAGGGAGGGGAGGGTGGGATAGGAAGGGGATAGGAAAGGCAGCAGAATACAACAGACACTAGTATGGCTGTATGTATAAATGTGGCTGTATAACCAATGTGATCCTCCAATCTCTACACGTGGAAAAATGAGAATTCATACCCCATTTGAATCAAATGTATGGTATATCAAGATCATTGTAATGTTTTGAGCAACTAATAAAAAATTATAAAAAAATATTTCTTCAAAACCACAGAAAAATAGTAAATGGAATAGAGATTATATCTTTAATAACCTTACAAAGTACTTGGAAACAATAATGAAAAATTTTATAATTTTGAAGTGTGGAATCATAAGCAAATTGTAAACTCTAGAAGTCATAAAGGAAAATCTTGAGAAATTTGGCTACCTAATATCTGAACTTTCTGAGCAGACACCAAAAAAGATAGTGAAAGGGAGGTCTGGGGAAAACATTGCCAGCACCAATAAAAGGCATTTACATCAATAATCAGAATATACAAAGAAAAGGGGGAAAATAGAATGGAAAAGTATTTCAGTAGGCAAATGCAACCCAACCTCACTTCTAAATAGCAACAACTAAATAACACATACAAGAGGATACCATTTTGTAGCATAGGATGGTTTTATTAAAAAAAAAAAAATAGGTGGTGGGGAACAGCCCTGGACACCTGGGTGTGTGACCTGAGGTCCTGCGACTCCAGAAGTATTTTATATAAAGGACACCTCCTCCAGCACTATTCCAATGCAAACAGTATTGGGAGCGCACTGGCTCATCTGTGGTTTAGTGAGAGTTGGGGGCCTTATGGTCAAAAAATAAAGGTGCTCTCATTCTGTGATTGCCCTATGAGGAATCTAGCCTTTCCAGAATACACAAAAATGGGGACTAGGAATGTGATTCAGTGGTTGAGCACTTGCCTATCAAATGCAGACCCTGCGTTCAATCCCCAGCACAGGGGGAAAAAAAGAAAAAGAAAGAAAGAGAGAGAGAGAGAGAGAGAGAGAGAGAGAGAGAGAGAGAGAGAGAGAGAGAGAGAAGGAAGGAAGAGAGGGAGAAAAAAAGAAAAGAAACATGGTATTTACAGCCACCCTCCCCCTCTAATGTCTGCACATCCTCAAGTGCCCTGAACTCCAGTAGGAGGGAGCAAGAAGGTCTCAAAAGGAGTCCTCCACCAAAGCCCACTACCCCCAAATCCACAAGTGGTAAAATGCCCAAGTCATTGGCAACAAAAATTGCTTTGTAAGGAGCAAAGAAAACTCAAAGTTACAGGCCCAGTGTTGTGGTGCTCTGACATCTAGTTTGCCAATAAATTTCAGATACATTAACTCACGTTCCAGCATCTGGTTTGAGAAACTGCTTCAATTTAAAAACAGATTTGTGCTTCCAGAGGGCAGCTACCCCTCTTGGCAAATGAAATCTCTCTAGTTGTCTTTTCAGAAGACACAAAAAGAACTGTGCGATCCATGGCAAACATGAAGTACTTAGGCCAAATGACCTCCAAATAGCACTCTGACACATTGAGAACTTATGTAAGAACCTACTCTGGGGCTGGGTGTGTGTGTAGCTGTGTGAAAGCCTCCCATGCATGAGACCCTGGGTTTCATCCACAGCATCTCAAAAACAACAAACCAAACCACTATTGGTAGGTCTGATGTTAAACATCCCCTCTGTCGCCAAGGTGTCAAAAGGTGCCTCAGTGGATGATTGTAAGTAGAAAACTAGGGGAGAGGAATCAGGTATTGGCAGATTTTCCATTTATATTTGTGTGCAAATTTTTTATATAAATGTTAAGTATGCAAAGCATTAATGCAGATCAAAATGTTTCAGTGAACAGCTTTTGGCGATTCAACTGTATAATGATTATAAAGTCTGTTTTTTTTTTTCTTTTTTTGACCATGGCAGCATTTTGATTTTTTAAAAAATAAGTTAACTTCTTATTGACAGCCACTAAACGTCGTTTGTAGAATTGTGATCATACACTGGATTTCACTCACTATGCCTTTCTGAGTGGTCCTACATGCTAGTGCAGGTTTTTAATACTGTCCATCTTCTGGGCTGTTTTTATAAATTTTCTATTAAAATACAGGAGGCCAGGCACTGTGACACATGCTGGTAATCTCAAGTATTCCAGAGGTTGGGGCAAGGGATTGCAAGTTCAGGGAGAGAAACCTCCGTGAATTAGTGAGACCGTGTCTCAAAATAAAAACTTAAAAAGGGCTGGGGATATAACTCAATGGTGGAATGTCTCTTGGTTTAATCCCCAGTAACTAAATAAATAAATACATGAAACTGTTAAAAAGATATGTACACAAGTATGTTCATGAAGCATGTTTTATATTGGGGAAAAAAGAAAGAGGCCATTTGTCCATAAATAGGCCATTGTCTAGATAAATAATGGTATACCCATCCACAGTATCCATTGCAGCTCCTACATGGAATAAAGTAGATTTATGTGTACTCACTTTCATAAACTTTTTTCAAATTTTTAGTGATCTCCCAAGATTCGATGCTAGGACTGAGGTAGACATGAATTTAAAAGCAAAATATTTATTATTTGATACCATATTTATATATTTTTTTTCTGTACAAATTAGGAAACCAGGGAATATGTAGAGAGTAACAGGAAGTGTCCACCATGCTATGGGAACTGAACTGGAATTATTGGGCAGAGTAAATTAGTGACAGGGAGGAGTCTGATGTTTTGCATTTTAAACTTTATTACTTTGTGCTCTAACATAACAAAAAATCAAAGTGTGTGTGTGTGTGTGTGTGTGTGTGTGTGTGTGTGTGTTTAATCTCAAATTCACAATATTAGGCAAGCAATCCCTGACTTTGAGCTATAAGAATTTTTGTGGATTTAAGTATTTGATAATTTCCCACTGAGCTAAACTACTGTGGAATGTCCAACCAAGTATGAGAAATTCATGGCATTCTTTAAATAAATCCTTCCTTCTAGACCACCTCATCTGGGCATCATAAGCCCCAAGTAAGCTTTTTAAAAATTAGATCCTAGGGGATGGAGTTGTTGCTCAAAGGTGGAGTGCTTGCCTAGCATGTGCGGGATGCTCAGTTCAATCCTCAGCACCACATAAAAATAAAGAAAGAAATTAGGGTGTTGTGTTCAATTACACACATATATATAGTTTGGAATTAAATTCAATCCTAGTCTCGGTGACAGATCTGATGACTCAGAATCAAAACATCTGTGCCTGAGGCTGTTGTCTTACTGTTCAGGAGGAGATGTGATGTGAGGATTATTGAGTAGTTAATTATGTGGGACAATTGCACTGAGCCAGGAACAGAAAAGGCAGAGAGGCAGACCTGGCTTGCAGGGGCTCCTCCAAATAAACCTGATGGGGACTCTTGATGGATAAAGTCATTCTCCCAGGCTTGGCAATGAAGGTGAAGCAAGCAGGGTACTCCGAGTACTCAGAGTTCTCAGATTTTTTAGGGCTGTACCTTTATTTGTATTTTCACTAGAACTATTATTTTTTGCACTTGTCTCAGTTTCTGTGTTCTAAACTGGAGGAAGGTGAGGGATGATTAGAAGATCACCAAAAAACTCACCCAGCTTTTGCAATGAAGAAACCCACCCAGTTTTCTTAGCATAAAGACAACAGGATGTAGTGTGTTATTATCTAAGAACCAGGCTGTGCAGAGGCAGACAAGTTAGATTCTAGTCCTGACCCCTCTTTGTGCCAGTTGTGTGACTTATCTGCAAGTTATCTGCAAGGTTCTTGACCTCTTTGAACCTTGATTTCTTGATCTGGAAAATGGACAATGACTTGCTTTAAATGACATTTAAGGAAAGATCAGAGGTGGCAAAGAGTAGAAGTCAATCAATCAAAGCTCAGCAGCTGTTTGTTAGTACCACAACAATTACTAGAGCATGAACTCCTTAAAGGTTAGACACATGTGTGAATATGTGATTTCCCTTTCCTCTTTCCCTACAGTCTACCTAACACTAGTAGAGGGCCAGTACCAGGGTCTGAACCCAGGTTCTTGCACATGCTGGGCCAGCACATAACCACTGAGCTGTGCCTTCAGTCCAAATTAAAAAATATATATATATATATCAAACAACAGGATGGCAATCTTAAAACACTGGTGCCAACGGTTCGCCAAGTGTTTGTATGGGGGCTTTGTTTGTTTGGTGGTACTCAGAATTGAAGCCAGGGCCTCAGGCATGCTAGGCAAGGACTCTTCCAAGGGATCACACTCAAAATAGAAAAAGCTAACAGGCTGGGCATGTAGCTCAGTGGTAGAGCACCTGTGGGTTCAATCCCAGCACAACAACAACAACAACAAAAAAAAAAAAAATAGAAAGAAAGAAAAATGACAGTCTAAAATGGGGGATAGAACTGTAAGGGAATAGAGATTTTATGAGACTAGAGTTATTAATAAGATGAAAATAAAATATTGTAACATTTTTTTCTTTTCCATTAAAAAAATGTACACAGAATTGACCTGAAAGCAAATGGAAGAGAGTCAAAACATGCCAGTATCAAAAGGAAAAAAAAAAAAAAAACAAGTTAAAGCTGTAAGAACAAAGTAAGGACACACAAACACACACATACACACAGACACACACACACAAACACACACAAACACACATACACACACACAGGTGTGAGGCATACCAAAGAAGAAAAATGGCAGTAGTATCCCCCACTTTTTTTTTATCACACTTCTTTCTCTCTCCAGTGGCTTGGGTTTTCAGTATTTTTCAGAAGGATAACAGATAAACCCAATAGCTGTTCCACTGGCTTTACCATGGAGCTTCATTTAACCCTTTCTTATTTTTTATTTTGAGACAGGGTCCAACAAAGTTGGCCTCAAACTTGGGATCCTTCTGCTTCTCAAATCACACAATGCATTGCTGGGGCTCTCCACATTCCCTGGAATCTACACATCCTGTATCATCCCACCTCTTTAGGCAAGGTAGAAAGCATTAACCTCACCCTAAAGGAGACTCTCACCAAACTCTCACTCGAACTACATCTTGATTGGTTCAATTCTAGTACCATAAAAAGAAATTGTAAAAAGAATGAAATTAGTCCTAAGGAAAGAATCATTTTGTTATAGAATATGAAAAAGCATAATGAAGAATTTAAAATGAGTTGTAGGGCCAGAAATATGGCTCAGTAGGAGAGCACTTACCCAGCAAGAGCATGGCCAAGGGTTCAATCACCAGCCCAGGAAAAATTTAATTTAATAAAATAAATTTGATTTGATTTGTTTATAATACTTGAGTCCAAAATGGGTTAAATATGATGAGAAATGTTAAAAATATTACAAAAAGTTGCTTTTATCACACTATGAATTTTATCATGCAAAATTAACACAGTATATAAAAATATTTATAACATATAACATGCAATGCTTATAAAATGCATCATACAAAAAACCACTCCAGGTGGTACATGCCTATAATCCTTGCTACTGGAGAGCCTGAGGCAAGAAGTTCACAAGTTGGAGGCCAGCCTCAGCAATTTAGTGAGGCCTGTTTCAAAAAAAAAAAAAAAAAAATTAAAAAAGAATGGGATTTAGCTCAGTGGTAAAGTGTGCCTGGGTTCAGTCCCTAGTACCAAATAAATAAACAAAATATATTATACAGGTCTGGGTTTGTGACTCAGTGGTAGAGCTCTTGTCTCACATACACATGGGTTCAATCCTCAGCACCACATAAATAAATCAAATAAAGGTATTGTGCTCATCTACAAATAAAAACAAAAAAAGTCTTTAAAAATGTATCATACACTTTTTTACACTACACAATACTTTAGAAATCTTAGAAAACTTTGTGTAATTTTGATGACCTCATTTCCTTGATTTGCTATTTGCCATCTTCAGCTATGATACAAAGGGTTTTGTTTTTTCAATGCAACTTATCTATGTTGAAAGATTCTGGGTGTGTTTCACCAGAATAATTTTCTAACTTTTACATTGATTTTATTATGCCCTTCATTATTTAATAAAATAAAATTTCTCACTGAGGAGAGAGCTAAATTCTTTACAGTTCCTGTCAATTTCTAGGTTTATTCTTAAATGTCCCCTTGAAAGAGGAAAACAACTGTTATTTCTCAAGCACCCATGGCTCTAAAGTAAGGGTTCACACTGAACAGTTTTGGATTTTCACCATCCTCAAATCAGCCCTAAAGGTGGAATAAAAGGCTTGATGTGGTGGTGCATGCCTGTAATCCCAAGCTCCAGAGACTAAGGCAGGAGGATAGCAAATTCAAAGCCAATCTCAGCAATTTAGAGAGGCTGTAAGCAATTTAGGGAGACCCTGTCTCTAAGTAAACTATAAAAAAGGGATGAGGATGTAGATTCATTTGTTAAGTGTCCCTGTGTTCAATCTCCAGTACCACCAAACAAATAAGGTTGTGGAATAAAACTAATGATAGCTGAGCTCATCAAGAAAAGCCCATTGAAAATCACAAAAACTTTATGACTCTACCTTATAAACACAGGTGCCAGAAACATTAGACCTCTTTGATACGATTACTGATGAATTGCTTGTGAATAAATGTGTTTTTTTTTTCAATATTTCTTTCCACATTGAAGTCAAAAGAAGCATTGTCTACAGCATATCTTTCCACCTTATCTGGTTTTGATTTCATGGAAGCTATTTTGCAATTCTGCAAAATATAGATATCTAATAGCAATGCGAAATAACCCTCATCTCTACACAGGTATATTCTACTGTAGCAGACAGGTTCAGCTAAGTTTCCTTTCTGACCATTGAAGAAGATTATTTGAGCTCTATCTGGGATTCTGCTTTAACTTTCCTTTGCTTTATATAGGTCTGTGCTTTTTGAATTCTCCTTTGAGTCAATTATAATCTGCCTAGTTTTCTCATTGATTCAGTGAAAATCCCTAGAAAGTGTTCATTTTATATCTGTTGGAAAGACATGATTTGATCTTTATAAAATATGTTTTCAAACAATGCATAGGGTAAATGTTAATTACAAACAAGGCAAGCCTTAGGCTTTAGAGTTTAATTCTCACCCTTAACCTTGGTGGGAAATCCCTAGAGGACATTAACTAGGTGGAGAATTCTAAAAGGAAATATGGCTAGCTGGCTTAACCCCCAAACAGCTCTGCAGTCCTACTCTCTCTCTCTGCAGGGGGTAACCCTTGGGCAGGTCACTTCACTTTCTTCCACTGTGCTCCTAGGTAGGTGGGGTGACAATAATCCCTTCACCTCCTGGATTAGAGATGTTTTCAGTCATGAAAGGGTTATTATCATGCTTATGCAATATGGTCTGGAAGAAGAAGTGGGTGGGCTTGTTCAGAATTGTTCTATTTTTTTTTTTTTTTTAATGAGGCTTTGTAACACCTGAGTTGAAATGAGGGTTGCATGAGATTTAGACCAAGAGATGAAGATTTTGCAAAATCTTTATATTGAAGTAACAAAGATATTTTCTGAATTGAACACACTTGCCAGAGGTGATGGCACATGCCTGTAATCCAACAGTCTGGAAGGCTGATACAGGAGAAATTGAGTTCAAAGCCAGCCTCACCAACTTTGAGGAAATTGTTAGACCAGGATGCAAGAAAAGACCACTGACTCCAGTTAAAATCAAACTAAAGCAAGCTTATTATTTTGACCAGCTGGGCTGCCTCTCCCAGAAAAAAAAAAACACAGGAACAAGACAGCAGCCACAGGTTTCTTGCAGCACAGCTTTATAGCCCAGAAAGTTATACAAAGTGGGGGTTGCAGATGACAAAACTCTGACGAGCATAACACAAATGTTAGTTTACATTTTTGCTGGCCCCGACATCAGAATTTATGAAAGTCATTAGAGCCTCAGAGAGGGTCATTATCTGGCCAGGAAAGGACAGGATTTGTGAGGCATCATTAAAGTTTCAGAGAGGGCTGCTATCTGCTCAGAGAGAGCCAGACATGGGTGAGTTCAAGGCAGGGCAGGCATTCCAAGCAGGTTCCGAATTTGCAGTTATTTATAGTAAAGTGGAAATTAGCTTTTTATGGCTTTGTGGGAAGATGGCTCCCAATTTTAGGAGAAAAACAGGCTGGGTCTATCATTCCCCTCTTTTCTTTTTTTTTTTTTTCTCTCTATTATATACTTTTATTTTCTGAAATGATAGAAAAGAATAAGATCACTTAATATATGTTTATTATTGCCCTTAAGATAAAATTTAAGGGTAATTTATAGCAAGGATTGAGTCTCTGCTTTTCTTTCTGATTTGATTTCTGCCTTCTTATTGCTGTGTGTACTAAAAGCAAACCGGACTTCTTTCAATTCCTCAAGCACTCCATAAATTCAGCCTTTTTCCATGTCCTCTGTCTAGAAAGTTCTTGCCATTCCCCATTCTCTACAGCAAAGTCTCAGGGATGTAGGGACGTGGCTCATTGGTAAATTACCCTTGTCTTAAATCCCTAATACAAAAAGAAAGAAGGAAAGAAAATTAGGAGCTAAAGGATAGATTATACAATAGAGCAGAAGGATATTTAGATGTCCATTTGCAGAAAAAAAAATAAGTTAGAAATATTTTTCTTTCTTCAAAACCACAGAAAAATTGTAAACAAAATAGAGATTAAATGTTTAATAAAATTTAAAAGTACTTGGAGAAAATAATGGAAAAAAATTATAATTTTGAAGTGTGGTATCATAAGCAAATTGTAAACTCTAGAAGTCATAAAGGAAAATTTTGAGAAATTTGGCTACCTAATATCTGAACTTCCTGAGCAAAGACACCAAAAAAGATAGTCAAAGGGAGGTCTAGGGAAAACATTGCCAGCACCAATAAAAGGCATTTACATTAATAATCAGAATATACAAAGAAAAGGGGGAAAATAGAAAAGTATTTGAGTAGGCAAATGCCACACAATCTCACTTCTAAATAACAGCAACTAAATAAAACCAACAAGAATATACCATTTTGTAGCACAGTATGGTTTTATTTAAAAAAAAAAATAGGCATTGGGGAACAGCCCTGGACACTTGGGTCTGTGACCTCAGGTCCTGCCACTCCAGAAGTATTTTATATAAATGACACCTCCTCCAGCACTATTCTGAAGCAGACAGTGATGTGATAGTTGGGAGTGCACTGGCTCATCTGTGGTTTAGTGAGAGTTGGGGGCAGTGTTTGCCTTATGGACAAAAAATAAAAGTTCTCTCATTCTGTGATTGCCCTGCCAGGAATCTAGCCTTTCCAGAATATATGAATATGGAGACTGGGAATGTGGTTCAGTGGTTGAACACTTGCCTAGCACATACAGGCCCTGGGTTCAATCCCCAGCACAGGGGAAAACAAGGAAAGAAAGACAGAGAGAGAGAGAGAGAGAGAGAGAGAGGAGAGAGAGAGAGAGAGAGAGAGAGAGAGAGAGAGAGAGAGAGAGAGAGAAGGAAGGAAGAGAGGGAGAAAGAAGGAGAAAAAAGAAAAGAAACATGGTATTTACAGCCACCCTCCCCCTCTAAAGCCTGCACTTCCTCAAGTGCACTGACCTCCAGTAGGAGGGAGAAAGAAGGTCTCAAAAGGAGTCCTCCACCAAAGACCACTAAGCCCAAATCCACAAGTGGTAAAACGCCCTAGGCATTGGCTACAAAAATCGCTTGTAAGGAGCGCCCTCTAGTGTAGACACTATGAAAACTCAGAGTTACAGGCCCAGTGTTGTGGTGCTCTGACATCTAGTTTGGCCACTAAATTTCAGATTCATTAACTCCTCTTCCAGCATCTGGTGTGAGAAAGTGCTCCGATTTAAAAACATATTTGTGCTTCTAGAGGTCAGGTATCCCGCTTTGTGGGAAGCCATTGAAGACTCTCTAGGTGTCCTTTTAGAAGACACAAGTACGATCTGTGCGATCCATGGCAAACATACAGTAGTTATGCCAAATGACCTCCAAATAGCACTCTGATACATGGAGAACTTTCATAAGAACCTACTCTGGGGCTGGGTGTGTGTGTAGCTGTGTGAAAGCCACCCATGCACGAGGCCCTGGGTTTGATCTACAGCATCTCAAAAACAACAAACCAAACCACTCTTGGTAGGTCTGATGTTAAACATCCCCTCTGTCCCCATGGTGTCAAAAGGTGCCTCAGTGGATGATTATAAGAAGAAAAGTAGGGGAGAGGAATCAGGTATTGGCAGCTTTTCCATTTTTATTTGGGTGTGAATTTTTTACATAAATGTTAAGTAAGATCAAAATGTTTCAGTGAACAACATTTGGCGATTCAACTATATAATGATTATAAAGGTCTGCTTTTTTTTTTTCTTTTTTTGGACCATGGCAGCTTTTAGATTTTTAAAAAACTAAGTTAACTTCTTCCTGACAGCCACTAAATGTTGTTTATTGAATTTTGATGGTACAGCGGATTTCACTCACTATGCCTTTCGGAGTTGACCTACATGCTAGTGCAGATTTTTAATACTGTCCATCTTCTGTGCTGTTTTTATAAATTTGCTACTAAAATACAGGAGGCCAGGCACTGTGACACATGCTGGTAATCTCACTTATTCCAGAGATTGGGGCAAGGGATTTCAAGTTCAGGGGCAGACAACTCTGCAACTTAGTGAGACCCTGTCTCAAAATAAAAACTTAAAAAGGACTGTGGATATAGCTCAGTGATGGATGGTCTCTGGGTTTAATCCCCAGTACCTAAATAAATAAATACATGAAACTGTTAAAATGATATATACACAAGTATGTTCTTGAAGCATGTTTTATATTGGGGAAAAAAGAAACAGTCCCTTTGTCCATAAATAGGGCACTGTCTGGATAAATAATGGTATACCCATCCACAGGATACTTTGCAGCTCATTCATGGAATAAAGTAGATTTATGTGTACTCATTTTCCTAAACTTTTTCCAAATTTTTAGTGATCTCCCAAGGTTCGATGCTAGCACTCATGTAGACATGAATTTAAAACCAAAATACTTATTATTTGATACCATGTTTATATTTTTTCTCCATACATACTAAAAATACAGGGAATATGTAGACAGGAAATAGGAAGTGTCCACCATGCTGTGGGAACTGAACTGGAATTATTGAGCAGAGGAAATTAGTGACAGGGAGGGTTTGATGTTTTGCATTTTATACTTTATTACTTTGTGCTCTAACATACAAGAAATCAAAGTGTGGGTGTGTGTGTTTCTAATCCTAAATTCATAATAATAGGCAACCAATCCCTAACTTTGAGCTATAAGAATTCTTGTGGATTTAAGTATTCTTTGATAATTTCCCACTGAGCTAAACTACTGTGAAATGTCCAACCAAGTATGAGAAATTCATGGTCACTGATTAGGTACTGAAACTCCAAAACCAAGAAATAATTCTGGTAAAGTGGACAACACCTATAATTCCAACAACTCTGGAGGCTTAGGAAGGAGGGTCACAAATTCAAAACCACATAAGCAACACTGTGTCTCCAAAAATAAAGAGGGTCGGCAAACTAGCTACGTGGAGAAGACCCCCTGATTCAACACTTAGGCCATCAAAAAAAAAAAAAAAAAAACCAAAACTTAAATAAGCCTCATCACAGCTATTACATGGAGCAGGGAGAATATTAACACAGCTAACTTGATAACTTTATGTGGCTAACTTGATAACTTTATGTGAGCCTTCTCATCTGGGAATTCAGTATTCTGTAAGAAAAGATAACATTTTCCTGTGGAAACATCTAGAAGCAGAATTGCAAGGCATCTGCCACTTCAATCAACATTCCCAGTGACTGTCCAAATAAGACATTCCCCCTGTTAGAGTTGCCATTTATCCACCTATTCTCAGTCTCATTATATGAAGGAAAATATTTACAAAATAAAGGTTTGTATGCTACACACCTTTGAAATGCATGAAAAACACGTTTTATTTTGTCATTTAATATCATTTCAGAATTTCACACTTAAATAAATATGAGATACACGACAAACATAGCATCTGAAACTCTTCACAATGGTTCCAAGAGGGTGGGCAAAGGAAAACCATAAATGCAATATTTCTTCACTACTCCTGGTGTTGCTTAAATGACAAGAACAAGTATAGCCTCTTTAGTAATCAAACATAATGATAGCAAAATGAAAAGGACTGACAAAAAATACTCTATCCTTGGCCTGCTTCTACACAAAACACCCCAGGAGTCAACAGGATATTCAGGAAGAGCATCTCCAGCTGCATGTGTGAATGGTGCCCTCTAGTGGTCTGAGCGATGTAGCCTGCAGAGAGGGGTCCACAGGAGCTGTTGGAGAGACAGGAAACTCTCTGGTGGAAGACTTCAAGGTGTTCTATGTCCTAGAGACCCAAATTGAAAAACTGGTTCCAAGTGAAAAGTTCAGTGATACGGCTGCCTTCGAAGTTTCTCTCAAAAACTCAGATCAACAATATCCAAAGTCCTCCCTGGGCACACTCAGATATCATTGACCTTCATGCCCAGGTGACTGTCAGTACCCTCTGGATTCACAAACAGGGGCTCTCATCTCAGTGCAGGAGCCTCCAGGAGTTCTTTAAGTTGCAGTAGCTGAACCTGTGGCTTCAATACAAGTTCTGCTATCAGTGGGGACCTGGGCTGCTCTCTAGCAACTTGCTGTCCATGTAACACAAAAGGTAGCCCATGTACGAGGATGGTGGTATCCAACTCAATTATGGTCCGAGAAAGATTCTGCCAAGAATGTGAATTGGAAATCCAATGACACAGCAACAGGCACATGCCTGCCACAGGACAATTCAGGCACATTCACTGTGAGCACAGTGGGAGAGTTGAGGGCTGGGGGAGATTTTTAAAGGCAAAGGTAAAAAAGAACTACAACACATATTTCCAAATAATAAGTCTTGGCAACTGTAGTAAAGAACAAGAGAGATGTAAGTTCAAAGTTAAACAGAGAGTTTCTGGACACACATCACTGCAGAAGTCTGTTCTAAAAGGCTAAATTTCAGCAGACTCTTGTAAATTCTTGTCAAGCAATTCTGGATGAGATGTCTTCCTTGATAATGTCCTGGCTTGGTTTTTGTTGGTTTGTTGGTGACGGTGGACACACATGAAAATCCATTGTGATACCAATGACACTGTCAAATTTCAGAGAGTCAGCCTGTCCTGGCAGACTATAATATCCTAAAGATGCTGCTCTGCTTCAGGGAGGAGAGCAGCACCCTTCAGACCTTGCCATACAAAGGCACTGTAGAGGACCTTATCTCCAAGGTGGAGATAATTTGTGAGACAGGCTGTGCAAGATGGATCTACCTAAGCACACATTGGTTTGAATCTGGCAACTGCTGTCTTTGTGCCTGTTGCTGTCTCAGTGGCTGCATGAGTCCAAGTTTCTCCAGAGCACTAGGAGAGGCACAGTCAGGGATCTATGACTGGTGGGTACTGCTACCCCTCCAGAAGACACTGAGAGTTCAGAAAGCTGTGAGGAAGGGCTGTTAGCTGGGATTAAGGGGGATGTATGAAGGATTGGGGGAGTTGTTTTTTTTTTTATTTTTTTTTTTGTTTTTATAATTTTTTTTATTTTCTAGGGCATTTGTAAATTTTTTTGAGTTTTTGTTTGTTTGTTTTTGTTGTTGTTTTCAAGAAAATTTCCTACACTGAGCATCTTTAAGTGCACATTCAAGAGACTCTTTGCTCTGACCCTGAAAGCATGACTACAGGATGACTTCTGACTCTAGGTCCCTAAAACTCAATGCCAAGGACTTCAGTTAAAATTTCAGCCAAGTCATCAAATGTTTCATACCTCTGCTCAGTTGGGGACATTAGAATTGGGTCCTGAACTGGCAGTTTCTCTTGGTAACTCTGTGGCTGTTGCAGCTGTGGATTATAATATCCCCAGTCACTCTGCTGCTGTGGTCCCCACAGATCAAAGAGGTCCATGTCCTGCTGCTGCTGCATCTTTCCCTGCACAGTACTGACACAGGGCAAAGGCAAGCCATCAAATAGTTCATACCCTTCACCCCAGACCTGCTGGTTTGGGGACCTGGGCTGCTCTCTAGCAACTTGCTGTCCATCGAATGGAAAAGGCTCTGGAAGAACACTCAACTCCATTTGTGGAGTAGATGTGCACTCAATCTGAGACCTTGAGTCCTCTCCATTCTTTTGAGAATCCGCATCCTGCTCTTGTGGAAGAGAGGGCAACTGCTGTCCCAAGACATCATGCTTCTCAGTCATTAGAAGTGGGTTTGGAACAGGCAGCATTTCTTGATAACTCTGCGGCTGTTGCAGCTGTAGATTATAATATCCCCAATCACTCTGCTGCTGTGGTCCCCACAGATCAAAGAGGTCCATGTCCTGCTGCTGCTGCATCTTTCCCTGTGCACTATTGACACAGGGCAAAGGCAAGCCATCAAATAGTTCATAGCCCTCACCCCAGACCTGCTGCTTTGGGGAACTGGGCTGCTCTCTAGCAACTTGCTGTCCATCTAACGCAAAAGAGTCACAGGAGCCATTCTCTTCATGGGGGAGTCCCTGTGTCTCCACAGGAAAGGAGCCAGCATTTTTCTGTGGAGCCTGCTGTAGGCAAGAAGGCTGTGCAGTGGCACTGTTGTCATATTGCATCTGGGCCTCCTGCTGACTTAAAACAGGGAACTCATGTCTCCTCCTGGTGACAACCGCTCTCTGTTTCTCTTTGAGTCGTAGTCTGCATCTTTTATTTTGAAACCAAATCTAAAAAGAAAGAAATTATTTTCAATAAAATATTTTATACTAAATCTTAACTTCAGCATTATTACTGACTTGCTCATTGGCCTGGGGTAGACACACTAAAGGCAATCCATCCTGGGCTGAACCATGGAGGTTATTGTGGAGGTTATAAACAGTGCACAATTCCAAACTCCCCACTCTTCCCAGTATCTAACCAAACCATTCTGTCCATGTGAACACAGGCTTTTCAAAGTCTCCCCACAACCTCTCTGCAACCTAGGAGAGCCCCAGGTGCCCTGCACACTTTCCCACAGCCTCTTGATTTTTCCCAAGCTGCCCCATCAACACCCATTCAAGACTCCATATCCTGTAAGGTTATTCATGAATTTGTTGAATTTAAAAGCCATAAACAGAACAAACAAAAGTTTGTCAAAACTGGACAGTGTATTACAGATGTGATCCTAACAATCGAATAGAACAACTCTAGTCTACATTTTTTTCTCCTGCATCAATTCACAATAATTGCAATGCCAGCCATAGTCCACAAAGCTTTGAGGTATGTGTTTAAAAATGACAAAATGCTTTCTAGAATAGGTAACTTAATTAGCTAGGGTTGTAGAGGCTCACAGTCAAGAGTGCCTGGAAGCATTTTGATATTTCATCACTCCTAAAACCCATCTCCCAATCAGGATGAATTTAGGTTAACATCTAGGAAAATCTTTGATCCCCACTTAGGAGATTTAAAATTATAACTCTACATAACAAAACTGGTTCTTCTAAATACATGTTCTAATTTTCCCTTCCAACACAATTAAACACAAAGAAAATAAGATGTGAGCATCCATCATTTTCAACAGTTAGCAGGTGGGTTCAAAATGATGAGACCAAAAGGCAGGTGCTCCCTTTCTCATTTCCAGACTCCCTAGGATCCTCTCCCTGACCATGCTTGCTTCCACATCACATGGGCTTATTCTAAACTGTTGCACTGCTTTTCAAACCAGTTCCTCTCCCTGACATTATCTGGTTATGATTTTCTACTTCTTAGTATAGCATCATTCATTTGCAGGATGTTTGAAATATTTCCAGTTCATGGAACATTTGAAATACAATAAATTCATAGCTGACAGAGAATTTGTTATTCCTTTATTTTGCAACACTGTTATTACCTTCCCTTTATTATTTTCTTTAAGAAAATGTTCTCCTAGTCTCAGACAACAAATATTTTCAATAAGCATTGGATATTGATAGAAGAGAGATATATGCAAACCCAATTCACTATACATTAGGGCAATCCCAATACAGTAAAACTTTGTGCAGCATAAACAATAATTCACAAAAATCATCATATTAGAAATTCCCAAAACAAAATATTGACTCATGTCCCAAATGGCTACAAAGTGCCTACTAATGCTATGAGGTGCCACATGTGGGACATAATTAAACCAAGTCTTTCTCCTGCACCTTGGGTGATCACCTCTTGGGAGTTAGATTGGCATACCATAGTTAGCAGTTTGCAAATAAAATCCTCCAATGTCTCTGCCAAAAAACAAATCAGGACAAATTGAAGTGCCATCCTTAAGTCTTGTCACTGAATACTCAACATCTCTGCAAACTCTTTGTCCCAACTTTAAAATATCCAATCTTCCCAGTTTTCCATAATTCTATAGCCAGCACCATGATGAAAAACTGGTACAGTTCCTATTCTGAATAATTACTGAGAATGTTAATGGGTGCCTACTCCCAAAGTGGCCTCACGGTTGTTGATTTTTTCATAAAAGTAACATAATAAATTCACACCCAGACTGAAATGAAACTGTGACAAAGATCAACAATATCCTATGTGAAGAAATGACATGAGACATTTTCAAACAATCGTTGTATTTACTGTATTATATAAAAAAAGATATATTCATGCAAGTTTTCCAAATTTTGACTTACGTTGATTGAGCTTATGGGGCAATGCATTTGCTTGGCCAGCTCTTGCCGGGTCCCAAAATCTGGGTAGGAATTCTGTTCAAATGATCGTTTAAGAATCTCCAAGTCATGTTTTGTAAATTTGTGCCGCGGTTTTCCTAACCCTTTTTCCTGTTTTGTTTCTTCTACTTCCATAGTACTATCTTCAACTGAAGATGCTAAAAGTGCAGAAACAGAAAGAAAAAGATTGAGGATTGCCAGTAGAATCCAGAGGAAAAAATATTATTTGTTCACCAAGATTTTAACAATGCAGAGCTCTGCCTCACAACTTATTCATATTGATAACACAAAAATGGATTAACTGCTGATCCTTAAAAATATGAGGAGAAGATGAAATTATAATCTGAATGGTAGAGAAGAATTTTAGTCTAGCCAAAATTCAAAATATATAAAAAAGAGACAAATAAAAAATGTTAAGTCATAAAAATAATTGAGAAAATACAGATAAACCAGCTCATATCTATCTGATAACCAATACTTTAAATGGTTGGTGGAAGATTAGGGGATGAATAAGATTATATAAAGTAGAAAGAAACCATTGGGTTGTGACAAGTATTTATCATTCTTCCATAGAACACAAAAATGAGACATTCATTTCTGATTCAAAAGAAATTAAACTTAACAACTGGTCCTGAGAATACTGGATATCCTCATGGAAAGGATAGTGTTGGACCTTTTATCCAATAGGGAAACATTAACTCAAAATTCAAAGAACTATAAATAAAGCTAGAAAAATGCAAAAAACTTGCTGCAAAAAAAAAAAAAAAAAAAAAAAAAAAAAACCTTGGGAGAATGTTTCATGATATTGAATTTGGCCATGATTTCATAGATATATCATCAAAAGCACAAACAAAAAAATTATTAGACTATAACTAAATAAAAACTGTGCATGAAAGGACACAAGGAAGAAAGTGAAAGGACAATCTGTGGAACAGGTGAATCCCTTTGAAAACCACACCTGAGAGAGTGTTGATACTAAGACATAAAGAACCATATCTCTAAAGTGGGCATAGGATTGGAATAGATATTTCTCCAACTAATTTAATTAAATTGTCATTAAGCCTGTGAAAAGATGGTCAACCTTACAAATCATTAAGAAAGCCAAATTCAAATTCACAGGAAAATCAAACCTCACTCCGATCACCAATGCTACTATCCACAAACCAAATAAGCAAAACAAAACAACTCTAGAGGAGGAACAGAGGAACTGGAACCCCTGATGCCCTGTGGGTGGGATGACAAAATTATGTAGCTACAATGGAAAAAAATATGGTCAATGCTCAAAAATAATTAAAAATTACTATATTATCCAGCAATATCATCTGTATGAGGTACCTAGAGGAGTCAAAGTCATTGGGATAAAAGTACAATGATAGTCCTCAGGGACTGGAGAGGGGGCTCTACGGGGGAGTGTGCTTTAATTGTCACAAAGTATCAGTTCTATAAGGTGAAAAGTGCTCTGTGGAGAGTTGCTAGTAATGGTTACAAGACAATGACATGTAGGTGATGTCTCTGAAGTGTACATTTAAAAATGGTGGTGAGGGTAAATTTTACCTGTTTCATTAAAATTAAAAAAAAATTAAAAAAAATAAATAAATAAATAAAAAAAAACCTCAAGGAAATAGATCCAAAGGGAAAATATGAATCTGTACACTTTACACAAACATAGGTTACTTTTGCAGTAAAGTCACTTATAATATAACTAACCTGTGCCTGAAAACAGATTTAATTCACTGTCAAAGTGGAACCTCATTGGCTTGAAAGGCCCAACCTACAAATAAAGTTGCAGGGCACATGCGTTTTTCACACAAGAACTTCAGGGGCTTCAACACTGACTCCATTCCAGTCAGATTGAGCCCAGAGCAATTTTCTCTCAGCCATGCACCAAATAACAATGTTGTGGCCAAGGATGGACTGGATATATGATGCTGATGCCTCATGGCATATCACTGAGTTACTATTGACATCAGAGTTATATTAGATTTTGTAAGTCACTCTATGATGTCCACACAAGAAAAATCTCCTCATATGTTTCTCAGAAACAATGCTCACCATTAAGCAATGCCCGATTGGAAACATTGCTTTTTTTATTTATTTATTTTTTTTTTTGATGATTTTAATATGAGAAATTCAATTCCTCTTAAAATACAGGCATTTTCAGTTCTATCTTATGGAGCTAAAACAATTTTATATAGAAAAAAAATTTTTGAACATAGTGTTTAGTCATCATGGTGAGCTAAGGAGAGTACATTTGAGGCTTCTCCCTGTCTAGAAGAGGCTGCTGAGAAGAGTAAAGGAAGCAATGCTTTTAATAATGGGATCTAGGAGACAGAAAGTTTCTTCAGCTTTTCCTAAGCAGTACCACTTTTCAACCACTTATTCTAGAGAACCATCAAAGATGTGCTGCATGAGGTACTGGGCATGAGATTGCAAATTACCCAATGTATTGAAACAACACCTAAATGGGAATTTAAAATTTAAAAACAACAACAACCAAATCACGTATTCACACTTGGAGTGTCCAGATGAGCACAGCCAAGTTTTCAGAAAAGCTTCTGGTCTGGTTCATCTACTCCTCACCCAAAAACTCATATACAAAAGTTTCAGATTTTCTGAAAAGCAAATGTTCATCCTTCAAATGTTTGAAAAACGTGAGGTTTTTGGAAGTCAAAGCTCAGTAGTAAAAACAGCCACAAAAGATATCATCCTGTGAACTGCAATAGCCCCATGGGTAGAAGCAGGGCCTCTGGTGCCTACTTCCCTGAGATCCATGATGGCTTTGTGGAGAAATTCACATCCCATACAGACTGCAGTAATTCAACACTGTTGTTGTTTTGGGGGGAGAGGGAGGTTCCTGAACATTTTTGCCTCTGAGACCATGTGACCAGTGGACTCCTGAGTCCACTATGTACACTTGGGAGGAGGGTCATGTAAGTTGCAAGACAGCTACACCTGAACCCACAGCCTTCACCTTTCAGCAAGGGCTCATCTACAAAAAGAAATCAGAACTACAACAAAGACTTTTGAACGTCCACTATGCACACAAAAGATTGTGCCAAAATCTCTTCCACTATCCAATATATTTCTTTTTTTTTAAAGAGAGAGAGAGAGAGAGAGAGAGAGAGAGAGAGAGAGAGAGAAGGAGTGAGAGAGAATTTTTTAATATTTATATTTTAGTTTTCGGCGGGCACAACATCTTTGTTTGTATGTGGTGCTGAGGATCGAACCGGGCCGTACACATGCCAGGCGAGCGTGCTAACGCCTGAGCAACCACATCCCCAGACCCTATCCAATTTATTTCTAAATTTATTTCTAAATTCCACAGAATATTAAAAAAAAAAAAAAAAAAAAAAAAAAAAAAAAACAAACTGAACTCGATTAACAATCCCCAGGATCCCTCATTAAATTCTTCTAGTATAGTTTCCCGCCCCTCCCCCATCCTTGGGTTCTGGAGATCTAACTCAGGACCTGGGACATGCTAGGCAAGTACCCTACCTTTAAGCTATGCCCATGTCTTTGTTTGCATTTGATTTCTTTGTTTTGTGCTGGAGGAAGCCAGAAAGAACCAAGGCTTCATGCATATGGGCTCCTGGTTGCTGGGCAAGCACTCTGCTATGGAGCCACACCCCAGCCTATCCTGTTGATTTGATTTTATTTTTCTCTTCACTCTGGGCCCTTTACCACCTCTGTCCCCATTAATATCTAAAATCTCCTAGACTGGCCATGAAGTCAGGATCCTCCAACCTCAGCTACCCACATAGATGGGATGATAGGCACACACACACCATGCCTGGTTAACACTTCATCCCACAGGAAAGGAGAAAGCGAATGAGAACCCAAAGAACTTATCCCTGGACCTCAACCCAGAGCAGTACCTGGCCAATCTAACTAGATCCACTCATCCATGCTGCACATCTTCTAGGCATGCCGCTTAATTTGTGTGTGTGTGTGTGTGTGTGTGTGTGTGTGTGTTTTAAGTGGGACTACCAGATATATGGTTTGGCTTCGAAATATTTCCAAATACCTCTAAATTTTATAAGAAATCTCTTGCACGCAGTCCACACCCTACCACGAAATATCATAACTCAACCGTCCACTAAAGAACCTCACCTTTGGAAGCCATGTTGCACTTCTACTCCTCACGCTTTCTCCCTGGTAAACTGAGGAACTCTGGAGCAGCATCCTCTAATATACCCCACGCTAGACACGCCCACAGATGACTCCACCCCTGAGTGATGACGCCAATACCCATACCACGCCCCTTGCCCCAGGCCCAGACAGGCTCCCTGGGGCTGCAGACTCAGCCCCGCCCTAGCCCACACTACAGCCTAGACTCCTCTGATGACATTTAACCTACCTCTTCCAATCTTGGCTTCCCTTCATTGAGCAACCACTGAAACTATACTTATTTAATCTCTACAATACCCATAAAATGTCTGTACTATTTTATGCCCACTTGGACTTAAGGGTACCAAGAATGGAGTTGTTTAGGCTTTTCAGAGCCACTGACCTCAAACCTCCTCTCACCACACTCTCACAGCCCACACACACTATGTGTTCTGACAGTCTTGACTCAAGGACCAGACTCATCCCTGGATATAGTATTGCTTAAACACTATTGAGCTTAGAATTAGGAGAGACTATACTGGAATTGAATAATAGTATTATAAGACATAGACTAATATTTTATGAAACTTAGATCATTGTTAAAAAAAACACACTTTTTATTCTTGTTTTCAATAAGGCAGCATGAACATACAGGCACTCTACACTGAACTCCACCCATAGCCATTTTTTTATTGTTTTATTTTATGTTTTCATCTTGGCAATTTAATGGCAAAGGTGCAGAAATTAAAATTTTAAAACCAAAAAAGCTGAAGGAATCCAGTTTTCTAACTTAACTCCACGATACACAGTTTCTCTGTAACCAAAAATCAAGAAGAGGCCCAACAAACAGATTGATGGGCAGTTAAATTCATGGAGCACCTTTCACAGGCTATGACAGCAGGTGGGCCCCAGGCTGTCTGCTTAGGACAATCTGCCATTTCAGGCACTGCATGTGCTTTGGGGCACATGGGGGAATATTTTAGGAACCAGAAGGGTTGGAGGAGATTGGAAACTGAGACAGTAGATCAACCAAAATTGGGTTGAGCCACCAGTTGTCCCCAATGCCATCTGCATTGTTCTGGGATCCCACTCCCCCTAGCCACAGCCCCCTCTGCTGATGGCCTTCTTTGCCCCCATGGGCTCTGGCAGGTCTAGCTGCAAATTCCAGGTCTCATGCTTTCTTTTCGAACCCTCTGCATGGGATCACAACTTATCTACCATGTGATAGGCAGCCATGTATAGGAGCTCTGAGGTCCCCAACAAGGACTTCATAAGAAACGGGAAATTGCGAAGGAGTCAGATGGGAAGAGGCGTGACTAATGAGAAAGCGAAAGGGGATGACAGTTTCAGGATGTCAGGCCAACAATGAGGGAGATGAAGAGAGGCAGGAAGCTGATTGTGAGGCAGGGATGGAGATGTCAAGGAGGTGGATGGGGTGGTGGTGATAAAATGGGCAGCTTAAGATGATATGGATGGAAATTTTGATACCAATGAGGATGCCAAGACAACAAGGAGAAAAAAAAAATAAGCCAGTCTTCCTGGTGCAGGCCTGTAATCCCAGAAACATGGAAGGCTAGAGCAGGAGGATCACAAATTCAAGCCTCAGTCTCAGCATTTGAGCATGACTCAGTAGTATAGTGAGATCTTGTCTCAAAATCAGAAAATGGAAAGAAACAGAGATGATGTTCAGTGTTACAGTACCACTTGGTTCTGTCACCAGCACCAAAGAGAAAGAGAGAGAGAAAATGTTAAATAAATAAATAAATGTCCCATGACCTGGTCTTTCCTTTTTATTTCTTCAAAGTACTTTAGAAAGAAAAAATGCAGTTTTTAATTTTCATTTTATATTTTTGTACATTTTCATAGGTGTCAGGCACTTTTAATAGCCAAACCAGCCTTCAGAGCCTTTAATGGACTTTCACCATGTTCAATATGAACTCAAAAAAGAAATATATATATATATATATATATATATATATATATATATATATATATATATATATATATATATATTTAAAATCAAAATAGAAGTATGGCTGCAGTGGCACAATCTGTAACCCCAGTACTTCAGGTGACTGAGGCAGAAGATCAAAATCTGCCTGGCAATGGAGCCAGGCACTGGCCAAAAAATAAATGAATAAATAAATAATCAAATTCTCCCTATAAAAGTCAGTGTTAGTGGCCACTTGTTCACTCCTAGAAGCAAAGTAGAAGTGGGTATCTTATTCTCATTCCAGAAATTTTTTGTCTATGTACTTAGCTGGACTATAAGTTTATGGTTCCTATGACATAATCTTAAAGGTCAGAGATTAAATGTCCCTTTTTTCTTTTCCTTTATTATTTACAAATTTGATGTTTTTTTAAATTTGTTGGTGTTTTAGTATGAAATCATGTTGTCCAATATTACACCAAAATTTTGGTGGTCACTACCACCAACAGCTGACATGTTCTCTCCTGCCACATATGGATGGAAATTTTGATACCAATGACAAGCAAGGAGAGAAAAAAAATAAGCCAAGCTTATTTTTTTAGAGTTTCTCTAACAGTCAAATAAAAAGGTTGGCCTTAAATTGATTTATCTGGATTTTTCTTTATTTAACCCCAATAACTCAAAGTTTCCATCACCTTTGTTTCATTCCTTTCTGAGTACCCTGAATTCAAGCCAGGTAGTGACCTCCTTTCCTCACCTCCTCCATCCAATCCACTTGGACAGACACCCTCACTGCCTTGTTCTCATTCTGTTCTCAACTCCAGTCAGGCCCTCCTCAGAGCTCACTCCATGATTTACACCAAGAAATCAGCTCCACATTTCTCAATCTCATGGCTAATTTTTCTAAGTCATCAAAAATTTTAGGCAATCATTTTTGTTTGTTTTCCTAGTTCACACTCTGTATGTGAAGCTTGGCTTCAGAGCATGTGACCTAAGTCCTTCATCCTTGTTACAAATGCCTGTGAAGGTAAGAACCCAGCACACACCAGGTCCTCCAAATGGAGTCATGCAATAATGGAGTTTTGAACAGCAAAGTGCAGGCTCAGAAACAACAACATTCTGGTGAACTCTGTTTTTTTTTTTTGTTGTTGTTGTTGTTGTTGCTGTTTTTTTTTTTTTAATTAGTTGTAGATAAACATAATATGTTAATTTATTTATTTATTTTTATGTGGTACTGAGAATCAAACCCAGTGCCTCACAACCTTGAGGCAAGCACTCTGCCTTCAAGCCAAAACCCAACCACTCAGGTCAACTTTTAAAAGTACATAATCCCTGCATGGTATGGGCTCCATACCTGGAATTCCAAATACTCAGGAGACTGAAGCAGCAGGATTTAAAGTTCAAGGCCAGTCTGAATCTTAGTGAGAACCTAAGTAACTAAATTAGATCATGTCTAAAAATTTTACAATAGAATAAAAAGGACTGGGGAGAAGGCTCAGTGGCAAAGTGCCCCTAGGTTCAATATTAAAAGCAACAAAAACAACAACACAATAACATGTCTTTGTTTCATGATGGAAAATAAATGTGTTCAATAAGGCTATTTAACATGCCTGTGGAAGTCTCAAAACCACACTCCATGAACTGGTACATCTGGAAAACTGATGACTCAAGAGTTGGCTTATAGAAGATTGAATTTTGTGGAGATGATTTGATATCACTTGACCATTCATTGAATTTTTATTTTGTCCACCTAAATTTTACCTGCTTGCCTCATTCTCCCACATCACACCATTTAGTTCACTTAACCATAATAATCCTAAGAAAAATAGCTAATATTTATTAGTAGATTCTCTGTTCCACCTCTAATCTCTTCAAAGATACATAGAAACCAGGATTCTTTAGGACTAAATGGAGTACAAACTTAAAATATCAACATACTTAATCATCATTACTTGAAGTTTTTTTTAAAGTCCTTTCTTTATTTAGTATTTGTACTTGAACCAAAAGTCACTTTGCCACTAAGCTACATTCCCAATCCTTTTTATTGTTTTGTCCTGAGGCAGGGTCCCCCTAAACTGCTGTGACTAGCCTAGAGCTAGCAACCCTGTTATAGCCTCCCATATCCCTGAAATGCTAGGTAAAATTTGAAGATTTTAGTCAGAAAATTATCCTCTGGTGTCCTCTTTGCCCCACAAAGTGTCCACACGGATTATCCCTTCCTCTTTGTTCATTAGTGAGTCAATGACTTGAGGTTATTCCTGGTCACAATCACTGAATGCAGAATCTCACAGGATCAATGCAAAATAGACACTTGTCCTATTAAATCCCTATGATTAATTTTCCTGAGCAGTGAACTACACTGTAGCAACCTGAGAGCCCCAGACTGCATTGACCTTCATCATAATTCTGGGACAAGGTATTCCCCCTGGCAATAAACAGGACCTCAGAAATATTTCTTCCAATGGGGCAATCATTATTGTGGCACACTTTAATTAAATCACTGGTCAGGCTTGAAGCAGGACATGAAACTTTATTTGTCATGGCACCTGAGAAGTGCAGCAAGCAAGTCCCCTCTGCAACCTCTGACACTGTGCAGCAGGTAGGGTACCTTTACACCTAATTGACCACAGCAATTGGAATGACCAAGAGATCTTTATTGTAGCAGTGCAAAAGAGGAGAAAGGAGAGAGAGAGAGAGGGAGAGAGAGAGAGAGAGAGAGAGAGAGAGAGAGAGAGAGAAACAGAGAGAGAGAGAGAGAGATCCTAGAGAAGAAGGAGAGCAAGAGCAAGAGATGGAGACAGAGAGAGAAAGAGCAAGAGATAGGAGCCCAGCAGGAGGGAGTATTTATAGCCCAAATCTAATGGGGTCTCTGGGACTGCAAGCTGCCTTGGCGGTATACAGTGAATGGATCATACAGTAGTGTCATTTGCTGCCTTCAGACAAAAGGGGCAGCGGCTAGTTGTGGGTTTCCACTGCACCAGACCAATGGGGGTCCAGTATTCAGCCTTGAGTGGGGTTGAGTGTTCAGACTTCATGCAAACAGGTGATAAAGGACCCGACAGAGCGGGTTTGAGTGAATGTGTTATCCTGCAGCTAACATTTGTTCAGCCTGACCTGAAGACAACTTAGTTAAGCCTGCCCTGCATCTAACAATGGCCATGTAAATACATTAATGTGACTGGTGAAATGTGGTTTTTCTACCAGCTTGGGCCTTCTAACATAGTCCTAGAAAGAGAAAAAAACATGATGAACTTTTTTTTTCAGTCTTATCTTTAGAGGGTGGCTGGGGCCATGAGGGCTTTCATTCTTTTTTTAGGACACACATTTTCTCTTTTGACTCAGGTGTGATGAATATTCTGTGGGCTGGAATGGGTGTTGGAAGTCAGCAATCTCTCAGGACTGGTTATCTTCAAAGATATTAATGAGCTTTAGTTGAACCTCTTGGAGAGACTTAGCAACAGTTTGAAGTAGAAGCAGTTTATTTTGGTAAGGGTGGATGTAGGGCCCTGGAGGTATTAACATTTTAATCTACCACAGGTGGTCTCCCAATTTCTGGATCCAAGCTGGCTTAAATTTCTGTGATCTGACCGAATCTGATACTAAACCTGTTTTTCTGATCTCTTAGATAGTGCTACCAATATTTTCGCCAGGCAACTACACTGACTGTCTTTAATTTTTTTTTTCTTCATTTTCCCCCTCTAATTTTAGGTATGCCTACTGCTGTAAGAAAAGGTGAATTGAAACAACATGGCTGGGGAAAACACTTTGGAGTCACCTTTTAGAAATTTAAATATACCTGTTGGGACTTTTAACTCTTAGTACAATTCTTTTCAGTGAGGACAGACAGCAATTTTAAACCTGTATTATTTACCAAACACATACAGACATGCAAACACATGGTGTATATACATACACAGAACAAAACAATAAACGAAGGCTTTGTAGATTTTTAAAACATTTTATATTGAGGGCTATCCCTTGTAAATTGGTCTCTGAACAAAAGAATGTGTAAAAACGAAAAATCCATAGATGGATAAAATCGGATTGATCAGAAAAACACATTATTCTCTGGAGGCCCGATCAAAATTATAAGCTCAAAAAAAAAAAAAAAAGTACAATTATAAAAGCCTTCCTGGTGTCTGGCCTGATGTAGCCCTCAAATGCAAAAAGCATTTAATAAAAGCAGTGAGGGCTTGTGGGAACTCAGAGAAAGAAGAATTTTGATTTTTTTAATTGTAAGGGAATATAGAAAAATGCTGTGTCCACACCCTCCCTGAAGGGATTTCTCAAAGAAGATGCAAGGGAGCCTGCTTCCATCAGTCTAACAGTTAAACTTTTGAGGGAGAATTTTCTCCTTTAAAATTGGGTTCTGTTGTGCCTTGTGTGGTGCCATTGTCCCTGGAGTTTGTGGGACTTACTAGAGAGTTCAGGACAGAGTATTCTGCTTGGGTATCCACTGCAAGATTGACACATTGGCCCCATATCTTGGCAATTATTATAGATTGATGGGGCCTGAGAGGTATCTGAGTTTTTTTGATCTGGTTCTAAGCCAGCTTTTCCTGGTCTCTTGGATAGTAGTAACAATATTTTACCCTGGCATTTTGTAGCTTTATCAGCTGTGCTGCCATAGTTCTTAAAAACCTCCTTGACCAACTCCAATAGTTGGGACATATTTATGGTGGCAAATTTTAGTAAAGAAACATGAGAGTGCAATAAAGAGAGAGGGAGAGACTCCTAAAATCATTTTGACTTTTTCTAAGTCCCAGACTGGAAGAAGTTAAATAGATGTTTTTAAATCTATATTTTCACATTAGTTCTCTACTGAGCCTTTTTGCATCCATGTATATTCCAGTGCAAGCCTTAGTGAGGAGCCTAGGGCTTTTTAACCATTTCCCAAACCACCCAGTGGGTGGTCATCAGGCCAGGTTAGGATTTGTGTTTCCCATGACAAAGCTAACAATTAAAACAATAAGTAGAAACAAAAGGAAGGTGAAAGTCAACAATTTGACAGGGTGCTGAGCATGACTCAAGTCAGAGGATGGTGGTTTATTTGGTCCCTGATGAGTCCAATCTGATAAAATAAAAGGAATTGCCAGGGTGAACAGTCAGAGGACATTGTCAGCAAGAGAGACAGACATGAACAAGCAAGAGACAGACATGGACAAGGCACTCTCTCCTGAAATACCCTGTCATCATACCATCCCCAAGGTCTATTTACTGGCTCAATGTGTTAAACTCCCTGTCAAAAAGTGCTAGGGTTCCAGGTCTGAGCTGCACCAGATACTCTTTCACAGGTGGGCTTGAATACATGAACACAGGGTGTCCACACCTTGCAACCCAGAGAGCTCCCACAGATTCAGAGGAATGGCACCCATCTCTGTGAAGCAAGGATCAAGAATCCCTCATGCCCCAGAGCCACATTCCTGACTCATGAAATCTGGCTGGAGCCTCCACATGTTGTGGCACATTGGAAATAAATGACTGGGTCAGTCTTGAAGCAGTACATAAAACTTTATTCACCATGGTAGGGGTGCAAAAGCAACAAGCAACCTTTGACCCTTTGCAGAAGGTAGGGTACATTTTAATAACTAAAAACTGCAAGCAACCAGTAACTCAAACCATTACCAACATAAGAACTTGATCAAAGTGACCTAGCTAAGGGAGTAGTACATACTCCCACCCCACCAAAAAATGGGGGACTAAAAGAAGAACATCTTCCATTGTATAAGAAGAATAAAAACACTTTTTCAGCTGCTATGCATTGCTTAAAAGTGTCTGCTAAGAAGGATGGGAGAGGTGGGTTTTCTTTTGTGAGAGCTATTTTTTATATGAAATGGAGTCCCATTGTAAAAAGGAGTTTGTCTGCTCAAGGCACATATAGTTTAACCCATAACATGATGAATTCTTAACTCCATTCCCATCATAGAAAGCTTTCTCAATCATTCATTTTCCCTGCTTCCAACTTCACCTTCATGCAATATACACCAGACATTTTCAATTCCATAATGGAAAACAAATGAAAAAACCTTCACTAACTTGCCTTGGATGAAGGATCACAACAGATTGATACCCAATGTCCTTCAGGATCAGGACCTTCCTGTTTTCCAGCCTCACCTTCCTCCACTCACTTGCACAAACACTTATGCATGCCAAAATAAAAAGTTAAAAAATAAATAAGTAAAAGCAACTGCTCTTGATTCTCTGGATGCACAATGCTTGAGGTATATTTTTAAAAATTTGATCATATTGCCCTTTCTCCATTATGGTCTTGAAAAAGTGTGGAACACGGGGCTTACTCCATCTTGGCATATGCCCATTCTACTCTGTAGTCATCACACTGGAACACCCCTGTAGGTACTCATTATCTCTGTACTCTGTGATACAGCATTGAGAATTTTTGTTGAGGGATGGGAGCAAAGTTTAAAATTATTTTCTCCCAGAAGATTACTAGGTCAACCATGGAGGGTGAATGTCTGTAATACCTGCAACTCAGGAAGCTGAGGCAGAAGGGTCACAAGTTCTAGGCCATCATAGGTAAATTAGTGACAACCAGTGTCAAGATATAAAGTATGGGTTAGAAATGTAGGTCAGCAACAGAGAGCTTGCCTACCAAGTACAATACCCTAAATTTAATACTCAAAATTATTTAAAAAAGAAGAAGAAGAAGAAGAAGAAGAAGAAGAAGAAGAAGAAGAAGAAGAAAGAAAGAAAGAAAGAAAGAAAGAAAGAAAGAAAGAAAGAAAGAAAGAAAGAAATGCATTTTAAAAATCATACTACTAAGATATAACTAGGGGAGAGAGTATTTATCTAATGCTCACAAGGTCCTGGGTTGGATCATCAATAACACACACACACACACACACACACACACACACACACACACACACCTTAGGTAGAACCTAAGGTCCACACCACATCCAGTATCATGGAAAGGTATTTGCTCCGGTGCTAACAACATTTTGCAGAAACTGATTTAGGGTTGGGAAATAAAACATGTGGGGATCCATTTGTTTTTCCTAGGCTCCAAAATAGAATAAAGAGATGAAATCAACATGGAGTTCCATCTGAGTAGCTGAGTGCTATGCATGTCAAATGGTTCTAAAGGCCATGTGCTACAGGTTGGGTTGCCAGGCTGTGGTACCACTGGGAGGTGGGAGAAACTTTAGGAGGCAACTTCAGGTAGAAACACATTGGAAGGCATCAGGTCTTTGGGATCATGTACTTGAAGGGAATGTGGGGATACTGACCTTTCTTGTCTGGTCTCTTTTCGCTTCCTGACTACCATTATGTGAGAAGTTTTGTTCAACCACATGCTTCCCACCATGATGTTCAGCTTTACCACAGGGCCAAAGGGATGAGACCCAGGGATCATGGACTGAAACATCTGAAACTCCTTTGAAGTTGCTTAATTCAGGTATTTTGTCACAACAATGAGAAGCTAACATTGGGTTTTGGTTCATGTGGAAACATTTAAATCACTTCAGCTGTAAACAACTAAATTGTCTGTATACATCACTTCTGTTTTCTATCAATGATGCATAATTATGTTATTGCCCACAGTTCTTCATTCTGTTCTGATTCTGAAAGATACCTGATTTACAAGTCATTTTTGTTAGTTTCTTAAATAAACTCATTGTGAATTAATCTCATCAAAGACATTCTTCCAGCTTATTCAGGCATCCATTTAGGGAAAGGGCAATGTCACTTGGAATTTTACTTCATGAAGAAGAGGAGGCCAGGGACTCACAATCCACAAGTCAAAAATAATGAACTAGAGTGCTCCTGCACACACACACCAAATCATTTTTTCTGTCAAGTACCTTTTATTTAGAGCAGATGTGGTGTGAGTCCATGTATTATGAATAAAACAACATTCCAAGAATGTCAGGTGTGGTCATTTTGGGCGCCCTATCTACCATGCATGTGGTCTTTGACAGATGAATACACAAAGAAAATAGATGACAGATAGATTGGTCTTGCATGTGTCTGAAGAAATGAATCAACTTTTGCTCAAACCACATTTGTTTGTACCCTCTGTTCTTTCATTCCATGAATCTGTCAAGATTTGTAAAACCCAGTTTGACTTTTTCACAACTTCATAATGGACCAGTAAATGAACAGACTCTCATGAGACACCTTGTTATGATATGCATTTGAAATGTGGAGCTGGCTTTTCCAATGACTGATTTCAAACACTATGTGGTAACCTACCTACCATGAACTGAACAAAGATTTAAAATTTGTATGAAGCTTGGCAAAATGGTGCACAAATGTGATACCAGCACCTCTGGAGAACTGCAGGTTCAAAGTCTGCTTCTTCATATTAACAAGGCTCCCAGAAATATTGCAAGAATCTGTCTCAAAAAAAAATCAAACAACAACATAAATAATTTTCTGGAATTGTGGCTCATTCATTAGATAATTGAAAGATCTCTCAGGTTTTAAGACAGGAAAAATTCATATCAACAAAATGGCCTTAATATTAAATAGAGGATGCCATCAGAAGCCTACCAACCAAGAAAAAACCAGTACCAAATTGATACAAAGCTGAGTTCTGCAGGACCTTTAAGGAAGGACTAACACTAATAATTCTCAAACTATTTCATGAAAGAGACACAGGGAACACTTCCAAACACATTCTATAAGGTCAATATCACCCTGATTTCAAAACCAGACAAAGACACATCAAAGAAAGAAAACTTCAGATGAATATCTCTAATAAACACAGATGCAAAAATTCTCAATAAAATTCTGGCAAATCAAATTCAAAAATATATCCAAAAGATAGTACATGATCAAGTAGGGCTCATCCCAGGGATGCAAGGTTGATTCAACATATGGAAAACAATAAATGTAATTCATCACATCAATAGACTCAGAGAGAAAAATCATATGATCATCTCAATAGATGTAGAGAAGGCATTTGACAAAATACAGCACTCTTTCATGTTCAAAACATTAGAAAAACAGGGATATCAGCAACATACCTCAAACTTGTAAAGGCTGTCTATGCTAAGCCCCAGGCCAACATCATTCTAAATGCTGAAAAATTGCAAGAATTCCCTCTAAAAACTGGAACAAGACAGGGAAGCCCTGTTTCACCACCTCAATTTAACATAGTTTTTCAAACTCTAGCCTCAGCAATCAGACAGACAAAAGAAATTAAAGGGATATGGATAAGAAAAGAAGAACTCAAATTATCACTATTTGCAGAAAATGTGACTCTATACCTAAAAGGCCCAAAACATTCCACCAGAAATCTTCTAGACCTAACAAATGAATTCAGTAAACTAGCTGGATATAAAATGAACACCTATATCAAAGGCATTTCTCTACATGAGTGACAAATCCTCAGAGAGAGAAACTAGGAAAACCACCCCATTTACAATAGCCTCCAAAAACAATAAAATACTTTGGAATAAACTTAATGAAAGATCTACAATACAAACTAGAGCACGCTAAAATAAATAAATCAATCAAAATAAAAAATTAAAGAAGACCTTAGAAGATGGTACGATATACCTTGTTCTTGGATAGGCAGATTTAATATTGTCAAAATGACCATACTACAAAAAGCACTGTACAGATTCAATGCAATCCCAATCAAAATCCCAATGATATTTCTCATAGAAATAGAAAAAGCAATTGTGAAATTTATCTGAAAAAAAAAAAAAAAAAAAAAGAGACCCAGGATGTCAAAGCAGTTCTTAGCAAGAAGAGTGAAGCCGGTAGCTTTACTATTCAAGACTTTAAACAATACTACGGAGCAATAGTAACAAAAGAAGCATGTTATTGGCACCAAAACAGACCTGTAGACCTTGGTACAGAATACAGGAAGGAGAGACTAACCCAGGTAACTGCAGTTATCTATTATTAGACAAAGGTGCCAAAAACATACATTGGAGAAAAGATAGCCTCTTCAGCAAATGAGCATGGAAAAGTGGAAATCCTCATGTAACAAAATGAAATTAAAACTCTATCTCTCACCATACACAAAAATCAACTGAAAGTGGATCAATGACCTATGAATTAAGCCTGAGACCTTGTACCCAAATCTCCATCATGTCAGATTAGGCCCCTAATTCATTAATATGACTCCTATAGTGCAAGAATTAAAGTGAAGAATCGATAAATGGGATGGATTCAAATTAAAATATTCTCCCTGATTAGCGGAAGCTGATCCATAGTCGGGGGGGGGGGGGGGATGAGAAGAATGGAAGAACTTTGATTAGGCAAAAGGGAGGGAGGGGAGGGAAGGGGGTTGGGGGCAGAAGAGATGATGAAATGAAAGCACATCATTACCCTGTGTACATGAATGACTGCACATATGGTGCAAAGCTACATAGAGTATAACCAGGAAATGAAAAATTGTGTTCCATTTCTGTACAGTAAATCAAAATGCATTCTGCTGGCATATACACCTAATTGTAATATATAAAAAAAATAATTTTTAAACAAATTTACAAAGAAGCCCATTTACCAAAAATATAAATAAAATAAAATAAACCAAAATGTACATGAAGCAACTGCAAATTGATGGGAATACCTGTGAAATTTTATATGGGAATTTGTTTTGAACACACCTTATAGGACCCAAACAATGACATACTTCAAAGACTAAAGCCTTTATTCACCTGAAAATTCTACATACACCGACCTGGGTTCCTCTTACACAGGGGAGATCTTAGAATGGTTCCTGCCACCTGGAGCACACAAAGACCTTTAAGGAGAGGTCTAGGGTGACCAGGACTAGCAGAGTGCCCTTGTCAGGATCCTGATGTATCAGGTCTGCCTGGTCTTATGGCTTCCTTATCCCTGTGAACGTTTGTCCCCTGGTAGAGCTGGATGGAGCCCCTCTGAGACACCAGGCAGTGTAAGTATCTTTTGTTTGTGACCAGACACAACTCCTGACTCCTGTCCTGTGCAGAGTGTCAACTGCCCTGCTAGGGATTCAGTCCCCAGCTCCAGCCAGAAACCCTGCTTGGTCTTTGCTTGGCAGTGGGGGAATCCCACCTGAGAGCTGTCAAGAGATACCTCATTGCGCCTCACTGTGCTGAAGCCTGATTTCTCCTCCAGAAGCAGAACAGTTATAGCTTCTTCCAAATATGGCTTCTGTCCTGCTTTAGAGCAGATGACCAGACAGTGCCTGGCATCCAAAAAAAAAAAAAACCGGGACTTGGCAGGCAAGAAATGTGACCTGGCTTTGGGCACTTCAGCATCTCAGTTTTCAGGCTCAAGAGGTGGCAGGGGGTCACCAAGCTAATCCCAATTGTAGGTGGATGACTTTGCAGAGGCCCTGAAACCCAACTTTCCACCATGGCCTCTCAAACAGCAACCTCTTCCAGCTTGGATACCAAAGGCTGAGTCCAGAGTGGGCCTCCAGAGAGCTTGCTGAAGCTTTTTGACAAAACCCCACCTGGACCCACAGAGATCTGCTGATGGAAACCAGCCCTTAGCTTAGCACCACCCCCAACACATGGACCCCCAATCCAGTAGACTCCAGAGCCTGTCCCAGAAGTTGGCCTGCGAAAACAACCTGTGAAATAGAACATAGACATTATAAACATATACAATGAATGTAACACACAGCTACACTTGCTCTAGCCTTGAAAGTTACCAGGCTACTTTGAACAACTCTATGTCAGTACATTTGATAGGTTTCAAAAATATATTCTTGGAAAAATTCAACTTTCCAAAACTGACTCAAGGAGAACCACTGGGAATCATTGAAAAATACAGAATCAGTCATAAAAAAACTTCCTGTTAAGGAAAGGTCAGACTCAGTCATTAAAAAAATCAAAACATTTCATAAAGTTATACATGTAAATTAGCACAAGATTTTAGAGAATAACAAGAGAGATGATATATCTAATTCATACTAAAGCTACAAACCATTCAAGATAGTGCTGGCAAAAACCTGAGTATCAGGAAATTCCTGAAAATAGTTGAAAAAATGATAATTGAAGTATTAGGTACTTAATGTAGAAACACATAAATAGGATACATGTATGATGATCTACTAGGTTTTCTCAAAGAAAAACATTTTCTTTAAGAAAAATCTATGCAGATCACTGACTGGGTAATAATCTTGCAATCAATGAAAACAGCATTTGAAAATTCTAAATCTACAGAAAGGGAAAACATAAATAAATTCAGTTAATGACTGGGGTTGAGGTTCAGTGGGAGAGTGCTTGCCTAGCATGGAAGAGGCACTGTGTTTTATTCTCAGCACTGCATATCAATCACTAAAATAAAGGTCCATTGACAACCAAAAAACATTTAAAAATAAATAAATAAATTAGTTAGCTAGTTAGTTAAAAAAAAAAACCCAGTTGAGTTTTCTTATAATATTGGTGTAAAAAAAATGCTTTTGTCCAAGTCCAAATGCAACTTTCGAAAGTTTAGGGCAGGGGCTGGTGTTGTGGCTCAGAGGTAGAGCACTCATGTACCACATGTGAGGCACTGGGTTCTATCTTCAGCACCACACATAAATAAAGTAAATATATTGCATCCAACTATAAGTAAAAAAAAAATAAATATTTTAAAAATTTACGGCATATAAATCTAGTCCATGTGTTTTTACTGGGTGAATGCCTATGTGTAAATTCAAGAAAAATCATTACTGTTTGAGCTCTTCTTTCATTTTCAGAATTATCATATTATAAAGCTAATTTTGAAACTTGATATTTCACTGGTCATTATATCCTAGAACATTCTTAAAATTACTGCATTCTTCTGTTATTTTTAACTGTGCTGTGCTAATCTTAGATTTTAAACATCTCTTAAAGCTACAAGTGGTAAAGTTTAGTGATGCTACTGGGACATATTGGGACATTTAAGAGGTGGGGCTTATGGGGAGAATTTTAGGTCATTGGAGGAAGATCTTCAAGGGGATTATGCGGCCCTGTCCCCTCCCTCTTTCTCCCTATGTCTTCCTGGTGGTAGACAGTTTTACTCTACCCTGATGCATTATCTCCCTTCAGGCCCAACTGACAATGAACTGAAACCTCCAAAACCATAAACCAAGCCTGGCTTGGTCAACCACACCCATAATCCCAGCAACTCAGGAGGCAGAGTCAGGAATACCATAAGTTCAAGGCCAGCCTGAGCAACTTAGTGAGAATAGGTCTCAAAGAATTAAATCATCCAGGAAAGTAACTCAGTGTCAAAAAGCCCTGGATTTAATCCCCAGACAACTTAAAAAAAAATGTCAAATAATCCTTGTCACAGATATGAATTATAGTGGTGAAGAGCTAACACAGCTAGCTGGATTACTTTATATGAAACTTCTTATCTGAGGGTTCTGTGTTCTGTAAGAAAGGACCATCATTTTCCTATGGAAACATCTAGTAGCAGACTTGATAGACATCTGCAATTTCAATAAACATTCCAAGTGACTACCTAAAGGGATTGTGTAAATAACAGATTTCCCTGTTGGAGAGTTGCTATTTCCTCATCCGATTTCCATCTCATTATAGGAAGGAAAATATTTTCAAAATGAAGGTTTTTATGTTATACAACTTTGAAATTCATACAAAACGTGCTTTATTGTGTAATTTAATACTTATAGTATATTTTACTTGCACAATCTAATAAATATGAGACACATGACAAACATAGCATATCAGATTATTCACAATGGCTATGAGGAGATGGGCAAAGTACAATAAACACAAGAGCAAAATTTCTCTAAAAGTCCTAGTGTTACTAAATGATCATAACCAGTATACACTGTTTTGTAATTAAATATTGTTAGAGTAAAATGGGAAGTGCTTCCAAAGAGAGCTCAGGCCTTGGTCTATGTCTACACAGAACACCCCAGGAGCCAACTGGAAATTCAAAAGTTGTTGTTCCTCTCTTCCACTGGCATTGTGTGAATGGTGCCCCCTAGTTGTTTGAGGGATGTAGCCTGCAGAGCTGTTTTTGCAGGAGCTGTGGAAGAAACAGGAAACTCTGGAATACTTCAGAGTGTTCTGAGTCCTAAAGACGAAAATTATGAAAATGGTTCCAAGTGGGAGGTTCCCAAGTACCCTCCACTTTGAAGATTGTCTCAAAAACTCACATTGACAATATCTGAATGCTCACCTGGGCACCTCAGACCAACATGCCCAGGTGACTGTCAAAATACAATGGAATCCCATCGGGGACTCTTATCCCAGTGCAAGAGGCTCCAGGGGTTCTTGAGATTTCAGTAGTTGGAGCTTCTACTTCAATGGAAGCCATGTCTTTGGTGGGGAAAACTCAGGTAGTGCTGTGCCTTTTAGGTGTATGCAGGTGTCTATTTGAATAACAGAGAAAGATGCTTCCAAGAATGTAAATTGGAAATGGAATGACACTGTAATAGGCATATGCCTGCCACAGTATAGTAGGCAGGCATATACCTGCCACATATGCTTTAGTATATTCACTATGAGCACAGTGGGAGAGCTTAGGGCTGGGGAAGATTTTTAAAGGCAAAATTAAAAAGAAGTACAAAAGAAATTTAAAAAAAAAAAAAAAAAGAATTCTAGGCTACAATGTTAATCACAAAGATTATGTGAGTTTAAAGATAAATAGACAGTTGATGGACAGACCTCCTTGCAGAAGTCTGTTCCTAGAAGGCTGCATTCTGGAAAAATGTTGTGAACTTTTCTCGGTCAATCCTGGGTGAGATGCCATCCTTCATAATGTCCTATCTTGTCTATTTGTAGGTCTTTATTGTTGTGTTGTTGTTAGATTTGACACTGAAGGAAATCTATTTTGATATCAATGATGTTGACAGCTTTTTGAGAGTCCAGGCTGTCCTAGAAAGCTCTTCTGTGTCCTGAGGATTCTGGGCTGGTCCATGGAGGACAGCAGCAGCCTGCAGAACTCTGCATACACTGGAACCTTAGAGGATCTTACCTCCAAGTGGAAGAAAATGTCTGAGGCAGGGCTGTGCAAGAAGTGTCTTGCACATGTTTGTTTAAATTTGGCAAGTGCTCTCTTTGTGTCTGTTGCTGTGGAGGGCCTGCATAAGTCCAACCTTCTCCAGGGCACTCTCTATTGCTTGGGAATACCCAGTCACATGAGCTATCCTGTTTACTAGGACCTCCCTGTGTCTTCATAGCAGAGTAGCCAGGTCTTTCCAGTGGAGCCTGCTGGTGGCAAGAGGGCTGTGCAGTGGTGCCCTTGTCAGATTGCCTCTGGGCATCTTGCTGGTGGAAAACCTGATAACCTTGGACAGGGGACTCCTGTTGTTTCCTGGCAGCAAATATCTTCTGTTTCTCTCTAGCTGGTAGTCTGGATCTTTTGTTTTGATACCAATTCTAAAAAGAAAGACAAATTATTTTCAATCAAATATTGTATAGGTAACCTTAGTTTCAGCATTACCACTGACTTGCTTCTTGACCTGGAGTAGACACAAAAAAGAAAATCCTTCCTGGGTTCTCCATATAATGGAGGTTGTGAATGGTGCCCAATTCAAAATTTCAAACTGCCCCAGCAACCTCACTGCAACTTCTGAATTTAGAATGAACAGATCCCGAGCTGCCCTACACACATTTCCACAACTTCTTAATTTTTCTCAAGCTGCCCCATCAAGGTACTGTCATGACTGTGTATTTTAAGAATATTCTTAAATATATTGCATTTAAAATGCACATACAGAAAAAGCAAGCTTTTGTATAACTTGGCAGGGCATTGTACATGTGATTTGAAAAACTGCACTGAACAACTCTAGTCTTCATGTTTTTCTCCTGCATCATTTGAAGATACCTGCAATGCCAGCCATAGTCCCCAGAGTTTAGAGGTGAGAGTATGGAGATGAGAAAATGCTTTTTTGACTATGCAACTCAATGAGCTAGGGTTGTAGAGGGGCACAGCAAGAGTGTCTGTAAGCCTTTTGATATTTGATCACTCCTGGAACACATTCCCTAGTTCAGAATAGTTTTAGGTTAAGAGCTGGAAATGATCTTCCATACATGCTTAAGATTTTTTAAATTGTCACTATACATAAAAACTGGGACCTCTAAAAACACGTTCTCATTTTATCTTTCCAACATAATTATAACAGAAAGATGAGGTGCAACATTCCATAATTTGTCAGCGGTGACTGAGAAGTTAGCAAGTAGGGTACAAAAATTAAATCAAAAGGCGGGTGCTCCTTTTCTTACATCCAGACCACCTGAAATGAAACCTTTTAAAAAATCTATTTTCTCTGTCATCTACAAAAATATATGTTCATGGAATTTTTAGACTTTTGACTTACATTGATTTCACATATGTGGCAATGCATTTGCTTGGCCAGCTCCTCCCGGATCCTAAAATTTGGGTATGGATTTTGTTCAAATGATCGATTAAGAATTTCTACATCATGTTTTGTAAATTTGTGCCATGGTTTTCCTTTTCCTCTTTCTTGATTTGTTTCTCCTGCTTCCTCATGACAATCTTCAACTGAAGATCCTGAAAAAGATGGTAACATAAAGAATACAATTTAGGAATACTGCGGCATCCAGAGAAAGAAAAGATTATTTGTTGACTAAGATTTTTTAAAGGTGGAGCTCTGCCTCACACTTTATTCATAATAATAAAAAAAAAGGATTAAGGGCCTATCTTTAAAAATATGAGGATACCATGATATTATGATCTGCAGGTTTGGAAAGGATTTTGGTCTAACAAAAATTCAAAAATATAAAGAAAGTGACTAATGCAATGCTCAGCCATATTATTAACTGAGAAAATACAAATAAATCAGCTCACATCAATCTCACACCCAACACTTTAAGTGGTTGCAGTAGAGTAGGGAAGGAATAAGATTAAATGAACTGGGGAGTAGGCATTCAGATGATACAAGTATTGATGTTTTATGACCACCTTCATTTTTTTCTCCATAATATGAAGTTCAAAGTGAGCTTACTGTTCAGCATAACAATCAAATAAGGATACTGAAGTTTTTGCATACATGACCCTTTCCTAACCCCTCTGCAATGTGATGGCAGTCTTAAAACACTAGTGCTAAGGGCTTGCCAAGTGTTTTATGGGGCCTTTTTTTGCTTGGTGGTACTGAGAATTGAAGCCAGGGCCTCATGCATGCTAAGCAAGCACTCTTCCATTGGATCACACTCAAAATACAAAAAGCCAAAAGGCTGGGCATGTTGCTCAGTAGTAGACCACCTGTGGCTTCAAACCCTAGCACAACAAACAAATAGAGAGAAAGAGAGAGAGAGAGAGAGAGAGAGAGAGAGAGAGAGAGAGAGAGAGAGGAACAAAGGAAGGAAGGAAGAAGATGAGAGCCTAAAGTGGGGGATTGAACTATAAATGAATAGAGATTTATGAGACTGCAGTTATTATTAAGAAGAAAATAAAATATTGTAACATTATTTTTTTTTTTTACTGTAAGAAAAATATACATAGAATGGACATGAGAGGAAATGAGGAGAGAGTCAAAACATGCCCCTATCAAAAGAAAAGAAAAAAAAAAAAGTTAAAGCAGTAAGAACAAACTAGGGAGACACACACACACACACACACACACACACACACACACATAAGACATACCAAACAAACACAATATGGCAGTAGTAGCCCTCCTTTTTCTTCCTTCCACTTTGCTCTCACTCCAGTGGCTTTGTTTTTTCAGAAGGGTAAGAGATAAACCCAGTAGCTCTTCCACTGGCTTTACAACAGAGCTTCATCCCAACCCTTTCTTATTTTTCATTTTGAGACAGGGTTCAACTAAGTGGCCTCAAACTTGAGATACTCCTGTTTCAGGCCCCAGGAGTCACTGAATAAAAGAAGTGAGGGCCTTGGGAACTCAGAGAAAGAAGAATTTTGATTTTTTTAATTGTAAGGGAATATAGACAGAGGCTGTATCCACACCCCTCCCTGAAGGGATTTCCCAAAGAAGCAGCAAGAGAGCCTGCTTCCATCAGTCTAACAGTTAAACTTTTGAGGGAGAATTTTCTCCTTTAAAATTGGGTTCTGTTGTGCCTTGTGTGGTGGCATTTTCCCTGGAGTTTGTGGGACTTATTAGAGAGTTCAGGACAGAGTATTCTGCTTGGGTATCCACTGCAAGATTGACACATTGGCCCCATATCTTGGCAATTATTATAGATTGATGGGGGCTGAGAGGTATCTGAGTTTTTTTGATCTGGTTCTAAGCCAGCTTTTCCTGGTCTCTTGGATAGTAGTAACAATATTTTACCCTGGCGTTTTGTAGCTTTATCAGCTGGGCTGCCATGGTTCTTAAAAACCTCCTTGACCAACTCCAATAGTTGGGACATATTTATGGTGGCAAATTTTAGTAAAGCAACATGAGAGTGCAACAAAGAGAGAGAGGGAGAGACTTCTAAAATCATTTTGACTTTTTCTAAGTCTCAGCCTGGAAGAAGTTAAATAGACATTTTTTAATCTATATTTTCACATGAGTTCTCTACTGAGCCTTTTTGCAGCCTTGTATATTCCAGTGCAAGCCTTAGTGAGGAGCCTAGGGCTTTTTAACCATTTCCCACACCACCCAGTGGGTGTTCATCAGGCAAGGTTAGGATTTGTGTTTCCCATGACAAAGCTAACAATTAAAACAATAAGTAGAAACAAAAGGAAGGTGAAAGTCAACAATTTGACAGGGTGCTGAGCATAACTCAAGTCAGAGGACAGTGGTTTATTCGGTCCCTGATGAGTTCAATCTGCCAAAATAAAAAGAAAGGAATTGGTGGGGTGAACAGTCAGAGGACATTGTCAGCAACACAGACAGACATGAACAAGCAAGAGACAGACATGGACAAGGCACTCTCTCCTCCAATACTCTGGCATCAGACCAACCCCAAGGTCTATTTACTGGCTCAATGTGTTAAACACCCTGTCAAAAAGTGCTAGGGTTCAAGGTCTGAGCTGCACCAGATCCTCTTTCACAGGTGGGCTTGAATCCATGAACACACAGTGTCCAGACCATGCAACCCAGAAAGCTCCCACAACTTCAGAGAAATGGCAACCCTCTCTGTGAAGCAAGGATCAAGAATCCCTCATGCCCCAGAGCCACTTCCTGACTCCTGAAATCTGGCTTGAGCCTCCAAATGTTGTGGCACATTGGAAACAAATGACTGGGTCAGTCTTCAAGCAGGACATAAAACTTTATTCACCATGGCAGGGGAGGAAGGGCAGCAAACAATCTTTGACCCTTTGTAGAAGGTTAGACAAATTTTAATAGCTAAAAACTGGAAGCAACCAGTAACTCAAACCATTACCAACATAGGAACTTGGTCAAAGTGACCTAGCTAAGGGAGTAGTACATGCTCCCCCCCACCACCAAAAAAAAAAGGAGGGGGGACTAAAAGAAGAACATATTCCATTGTATAAGAATAAAAGGAACACTTTTTCAGCTGATATACATTGCTTAACAGTGCCAAATTGACATTGGATTGAAATCTCCAAAACTGAGCCAAAAGAACCCTTCTTCTTTACAATTTGATTATCTCAGGTATTAGCTATACTGATCGAAAGCTGACAGGCACAAGAATGAAAACTAATAATCCTGATTGAATAGTTGAAGCATAATCTGTCTTATGAAGGCAAAATGTTGTTTGCATATCTTCATTGGACCAGCCTGGCCAGGATATGTCTTTTATGAATAGTTGACTTTAGAGCTTTGAATTCAATTTAGTCTTGTGACTTTCATCAACCAATGAAATATAAGTAGATTGAAATGTGTGTAATAATGAGAAAGATTTATCATCTATTAGGCATATTTTTTTTTCTTTTTTAATTTACAAATGACAATTTTATTTTATTTATAAATCTAATGCAATATTTGGTGTTATTTATTACCATGGCACTATTTAGACAAAAATGACTGATCTACAAAACTTCTGTTGTATTTTAAAACCGTATCATACAATTGAATCTTTGAAAATATTTATTGAATTTCCAGATACATTTATTATAATTGCATCTGAGAATCCTTTTGTCATTCGAAATATACTTTCTGTAAAACTTAGAGGAAAACCCATTTCCTTTTTGAAATGTTCCAAGAGGCTTGTTCTCTTTTCAGACTCAAAATGAAGTGATACAACTTAAGGTCCACACCACATCCAGGATCATGGAAAGGCATTTGCTCTGGTGATTACATCATGTGCAGAAACTGATTTGGGGTTGTAAAATAAAACATGTGGGAAGCCATTTTTTTTAATTAGTTGTTCAAAACATTACAGAGCTCTTGACATATCATATTTCATACAGTAGATTCAAGTGGGTTATGAACTCCCATTTTTACCCCAAATACAGATTGCAGAATCACATCAGTTACACATCCACATTTTTACATAATGCCATATTAGTGACTATTGTATTCTGCTACCTTTCCTATCATCAACTATCCCCCCTCCCCTCACCTCCCATCTTCTTTCTCTACCCCATCTACTGTAATTCATTTCTCTCCTTGTTAATTTTTCCATTCCCCTCACAACCTCTTATATGTAATTTTGTATAATAATGAGGGTCTGCTTCCATTTCCATGCAATTTCCCTTTTCTCTCCCTTTCCCTCCCACCTCATGTCTCTGTTTAATGTTAATCTTATCCTCCTGCTCTTCCTCCCTGCTCTGTTCTTAGTTGCTCTCATTATATCAAAGAAGACATTTGGCATTTGTTTTTTAGTGATTGGCTAGCTTCACTTAGCATAATCTGTTCTCTTGCCATCCATTTCCCTGCAAATTCCATGATTTTGTCATTTTTCAGTGCTGCGTAATACTCCATGGTGTATAAATGCCACATTTTTTTTTTTTATCCATTCATCCATTGAAGGGCATGTGGGTTGGTTCCACAGTCTAGCAATTGTGAATTGTGCTGCTATGAACATTGATGTGGCAGCATCTCTGTACTACACTCTTTTAAGGTCCTCAGGGAATAGTCCAAGAAGGGCAATAGCTGGGTCAAATGGTGGTTCCATTCCCAGCTTTCCAAGAAATCTCCATACTGCTTTCCAAATTGGCCACACCAATTTGCAGTCCCACCAGCAATGTAGAAGAGTACCCTTTTCCCCACATCCTAGCCAGCACTTCTTATTGTTTGACTTCAGAATGGCTGCCAATCTTACTGGAGTGAGATGGTATCTTAAGGTGGTTTTGATTTGCATTTCTCTGACTGCTAGAGATGGCGAGCATTTTTTCATGTACTTGTTGATTGATTGTATGTCCTCCTCTGAGAAGTGTCTGTTCAGGTCCTTGGCCCATTTGTTGATTGGGTTATTTGTTAACTTATTGACTAATTTTTTGAGTTCTTTGTATACTCTGGATATTAGGGCTCTATCTGAAGTGTGAGGAGTAAAAATTTTTTCCCATGATGTAGGCTCCCTATTTACCTCTCTTATTGTTTCTCTTGCTGAGAAAAAACTTTTTAGTTTAAGTAAGTCCCATTTGTTGATTCTTGTTATTAACTCTTGTGCTATGGGTGTCCTATTAAGGAATTTGGAGACGACCCCACAATATGTAGATGAGAGCCATCTTTTTCTTCTATCAGATGGCGTGTCTCTGATTTGATATCAAGCTCCCTGATCCATTTTGAGTTAACTTTTGTGCATGGCGAGAGGAGGGGATTCAGTTTCATTTTGTTGCATATGGATTTCCAGTTTTCCCAACACCATTTGTTGAAGATGCTATCCTTTCTCCATTGCATGCTTTTAACCCCTTTATCAAATATAAGATAGTTGTAACTTTGTGGATTAGTCTCTGTGTCCTCTATTCTGTACCATTGGTCCACCTGCCTGTTTTGGTACCAGTACCATGCTGTTTTTTTTTTTACTATTGCTCTGTAATATAGTTTGAAATCCAGTATCGCTATACTGCCTGATTCACACTTCCTGCTTAGAATTGCTTTTGCTATTCTGGGTCTTTTATTTTTTCATATGAATTTCATGATTGCTTTATCTATTTCTACAAGAAATGCCGTTGGGATTTTGATTGGCATTGCATTAAACCTATAGAGAACTTTTGGTAATATCTCCATTTTGATGACGTTAGTTCTGCCTATCCATGAACAGGGTATATTTTTCCATCTTCTAAGATCTTCTTCTACTTCTCTCTTTAGGGTTCTGAAGTTTTCAGTGTATAAATCTTTCACCTCTTTTGTTAGGTTGATTTTCAAGTATTTTATTTTTTATTTTTTTGAAGATATTGTGAATGGAGTGTTTTTCCTCATTTCCGTTTCAGAAGTTTTGTCGCTGATATACAGAAATGCCTTTGATTTATGTGTGTTGATTTTATATCCTGCCACTTTGCTGAATTCATTTATTATTTTTAGTAGTTTTTTTGTAGACCCTTTTGGGTCTTCTACATATAGAATCATGTCTTCCACAAATAGTGATAATTTAAGTTCTTCTTTTCCTATTTTGATGCCTTTAATTTCTTTCGTCTGTCTAATTGCTCTGGCCAGTGTTTTGAGAACTATATTGAATAGAAGTGGTGATAGAGGGCATCCCTGTCTTGTTCCAGATTTTAGAGGGAATGCCTTCAATTTTTCTCCATTCAGAATGATGCTAGCCTGAGGCTTAGCATAGATAGCTTTTACAATGTTGAGGTAAGTTCCTGTTATCCCTAGTTTTTCTAATGTTTTGAACATAAAGGGATGCTGTACTTTGTCGAATGCTTTTTCTGCGTCTATCGAGATGATCATATGGTTCTTATCTTTAAGTCTATTGATGTGGTGAATAACATTTATTGATTTCCATATATTGAACCATCCTTGCATCCAAGGGATGAATCCTACTTGATCATGGTGCACAATTTTTTTGATGTGTTTTTTTATCCGATTCGCCAGAATTTTATTGAGGATTTTTGCATCTAGGATCACTAGAGATATTGGTCTATAGTTTTCTTTCTTTGAGGTGTCTTTGTCTGGTTTCAGAATCAGGGTGATGTTGGCCTCATAGAATGAATTTGGAAGAGCTCCCTCTTTTTCTATTTCCTGAAATAACTTGAAAAGTATTGGTATTAATTCTTCTTTAAAGGTTTTGTAAATCTCCACTGTATACCCATCCGGTCCTGGGCTTTTCTTGGTTGGTAGTCTTTTGATTGCTTCTTCTATTTCATCCATTGATATTGGTCTGTTCAAATTGTGTGTATCCTCCTGACTCTGTCTGTGTAAATCATATGACTTAAGAAATTTATTGATGTCTTCACTATCTTCTATTTTATTGGAATATAGGTTTTCAAAATAATTTCTAATTGTCTTCTGTATTTCTGTAGCATCTGTTGTGATATTGCCTTTTTCATCCCATGTTAGAATTTGATTTCTCTTTTTCTCTTCGTTAGCATGGCTAAGGGTCTGTCGATCTTATTTATTTTTTCAAAGAAACAACTTTTAGTTTTGTTAATTATTTCAATAGTTTCTTTTGTTTCAATTTCGTTGATTTCCACTCTGATTTTAATTATTTCTTGCCTTCTGCTACATTTGCTGTTGTTTTGCTCTTCCTTTTCTAGGGCTTTGAGATGAAGTGTGAGTTCATTTATTTGTTTTTTTTTTTTTTTTCTTATTTTGAGGAATGACCTCCAGGCGATGAATTTCCCTCTTAAAACTGCTTTCATTGTGTCCCATAGATTCCGATATGTTGTGTCTGTACTTTCATTTATCTCTAAGAATTTTTTGATTTCCTCCTTTATGTCTTCTGTAACCCATTGATCATTCAGTAACATATTGTTCATTTTCCATGTGATGTAGGATTTTTCCTTCCTTCTTTTATCATTGATTTCCAGTTTCATTCCATTATGGTCAGATAAAATGCATGGTATTATCTCCACCCCTTTATATTTACTGAGGGTTTCCCTATGGCATAATATTTGTCTATTTTTGAGAAGGATCCATGTGCTGCTGAGAAAAAAATATATATCCACTTGATGATGGTTGATATATTCTATATATGTCAGTTAAGTCTAGGTTATTGATTGTGATATTGAGTTCTATAATTTCTTTATTCAACTTTTGTTTGGAGGATCTGTCCAATGGTGAGAGAGGTGTGTTGAAGTCCCCCATAATTAGTGCATTGTGGTCTATTTGATTCTTGAACTTGAGGAGAATTTGTTTTATGAACGTCGCAGCACCATTATTTGGTGCATAAATATTGATAATTGTTATGTCTTGTTGGTGAATGGTTCCTTTTAACAGTATATAATGGCCTTCCTTATCCCTTTTGATTAACTTAGTCTTGAAGTCGATTTTATTCGATATGAGGATGTCACCCCTGCTTGCTTACGAGGACCGTGTGTGTGGTATATTTTTTCCCAACCTTTCATCTTCAGCCTGTGTATGTCTTTTCCAATCAGATGTGTCTCCTGGAGGCAGCATATTGTTGGATTTGTTTTTTTAATCTATGTTACCAGCCTATTTCGCTTTATTGGAGAGTTTAAGCCATTAACGTTTAGAGTTACTATTGATATATGGTTTGTACTTCCAGCCATGTTTGATTATTTATCTTTTTTTTTTTTTAATTTAGTTTGTTTCTCCATGATTAGCTTTCTCCCTACCCTCTGTGTTTACTGAGGCACTTCCCACTGATGGTTTTGGTTATTGTTTTTCATTTCTTCCTCATGTAGTGTTTTGCTCAAGATGCTTTGCAATGCTGGTTTTCTGGCTGCAAATTCTTTTAACTTTTGTTTATCATGAAATATTTTTATTTCGTTGTCGTACCTGAAGCTTAATTTTGCTGGATACAGAATTCTTGGTTGGCATCCATTGTCTTTCAGTGTTTGAAATACGTTGTTCCATGATCTTCTCGCTTTCAGCATTTGTGATGAAAAATCCCTTGTTAACCTTATTGGTTTACCCCTGAATGTAATCTGCCTCCTTTCTCTTGTAGCTTTTAATATTTTCTCTTTGTTCCGTATATTGGATATCTTCATAACAATGTGTTTTGGCATTTGTCTACTGTGATTTTGTATGCTCGGTGTCCTGTATGCATGTACAATTTGTATATCCATTAACTTTTTTTATTTCTGGATAGTTTTCTGTAATTATTTCATTCAGCAGGTTACTCATTCCCTTGGTTTGAATCTCTATACCTTCCTCTATCCCGATGACTCTTAAGTTTGGTTTTCTTATGTTATCCCATATCTCTTGGATGTTTTTCTCATGATTTTTTACCAGCCTTTCTGAGTTGGCTAGACTCTTTTCAAGATGATATATTTTGTCTTCATTATCTGACGTTCTGGCTTCTACTTGCTCCACTCTGTTAGTGATACTCTCATTTGAGTTTTTAATTTGGTTTATAGTTTCCTTCATTTTTAGAATTATTGTTTGATTTTTTTATAATTTCTATCTCCTGATAAAGATGCTTAACTTCTTCTTTTATCTGCTTATGTAATTCAATTTCAATGTGTTCTTTCACTGTTTGAATTTGCTATCTCATATCCTCTTTAAGGTTCCATTCCATCTGTCTAAGGTATTCCTTGAGTTCTTTATATGACCATTTTTATGATGACTCTAGGTCCTCCTGAATATTTAGGCTGTCCTGCATTGTTTGTGCTCCTTTTCTTCCTTGCTTTTTCATGCTGCTCATGTTACTTCTTGTTCTGCTTGACTGCTGAGTTACTGTTTACTCCTATAAATTTATTTGATGCTTGGGAGGAAAGGAAGAAGTCACTAAAGAGAATGAGAGTAAGCAGGTAGAATTCAAGGAAGGGGGAATAAGAAAATTGAAAAGAAATCAAAAGACAAAAGAAAAAAAATAGAAAAGAAAAAAAGAAAAAAAAATTAAAAAAAATTTAAAAAAATAAAAATTTAAATTTTAAAAAAAGAAATTTTAAAAACAACAACAACAAAAATGAAAAAAAAAACAAATTAAAAAAAATTAATAAATGCAGTCTTAGAGTTTGATTAACTTCTCTTCCAGGAGGTGGGGCTGTGCCCACTGGGCCAAGCTTCTCCTCTCAATACATGGGAACAAATCACTGTGGAGCAGCTCCTCCTCCCAGACTGGGCGGGTCTCCAATCCTGAGTGCCTAGGGCCTTCTCTTGTGTCTAGTCACTTCCCCACTTTTCCTCAAGCCAGGCCCCGCTCACCGGTGACGCTCACCACAATACTGGCAACACGCCAGGTCTGCTGCTCCCAGGAGCCCTGTTTTCATGAACGACTGAGCACACTCTCCCTGTTTGCCATTCCCTTAGATCCTAAGTCTGTAGAGCTTGGAGCTGAGAACACTCAGCGAAATTTGTTTGCCCTCCAGTAGCCACACCCCCGGTAGCTGGTGCAAGAGACCTCAGTTGTCAGCACTGGTGGGAGCGGTAGCCAGGAGTTCCGTGCCGCGGGTACCGCACCACTCCTGACTCCCTCGGTCTGGCTATCGTTCTCACGGGAGAGCTGGGAGGGGCCCTTAAGGTTTCCCCGCTGTATGGAGAGGGAAGACTAGGGGGTTACACACCTGTCGTCGCTGGTTTCAATGAAGTTATCTCCTCCACCCCATTCTGGTGACGTCAGTTCTCTGCCATGATGGTATCCCATGCAAATGGGACAGTTCTTTTCCCTTTGCCGGGTGACCAATGCAACGGGTAGGTCCTGACTGGTTCTCCCAAGCCCCGTTTCTATCCTGTGGCCACTGCCTATGAAGGCTCGGTTGGCATTTACCTCTGTATGTGCAGAAGGGCAGACCAGTTGTTTCAGCGAGATTGTTTAGTGCTGAGTCACAGCAGTTTGTCTGCTAGAAGCAGGAGAATGGGAGCTTGAATTCAGCCGATCCGGTCTCAGTGTGTGTTCTGAGAGGCCCAGACTGTTCGCCCCAGATCCACGTCAGCTCAGCTTTCCCTAGTGATCCTGAGAAAACAGCATTTAGACGGTTTATGACTCTCTATGCCTGCACAGCTGAAGAGGTCAGAGACTTGATCACTCCGCGCCCGCCACCATGTTAGAAGGTCGAAGCCATTGGTTTTGACTAGGCTCGAAAATAGAATAAACAGACCAAATCAACATGGAGTTCCATCCAAGTAGCTGAGTGCTATGGATCTCAAATTGTTCTAAAAGCCATGTGCTACAGGTTGGGTTGTCAGGTTTTGGTACCACAGGGAGGTGGGAGAAACATCAGGAGGCAACTTCAGGTAGAAACACATTGGAAGGCATTAGGTCTTTGGGTTCACATACTTGAAGGGAATGTTGGGATCCTGACCTTTCTTCTCTGGTCTCTTTTTGCTTCCTGGTACCATGACGTGAGAAGTTTTGTTCAACCACATGCTTCCCACCATGATGTTCAGCTTTACAACAGGGCCAAAGGGATGAGACCAAGGGATCATGGACTTAAACCTCAAAAACTCCTTTGAAGTTGCTTAAGTCAGGTATTTTGTCACAGCAATGGGAAGCTAACATTGAGTTTTAGTACCTGTGGAAACATTTAAATCACATCAGCTGTAAACAACTAAATTGTCTCTGTACATCACTTCTGTTTTCTATCAATGCTGCATAATTACATTATTGCCCACAGTTCTTCAAATCTGTTCTGATTCTGAAAGCTACCTGATTTACAAGTCATTTTTGTTAGTTTCTTAAATAAACTCATTTTGAATTAATCTCATCTGAGATATTTTCTAGCTTATTCAGGCATCCATTTAGGGAAAGGGCAATGTCACTTGGAATTTTACTTCATGAAGAAGAGGAGGCCAGGGACTACAGTGCTCCTGCACACACAACAAGTGAGGAGTGGCAGCCCTGCTCATTAGGGAGGCTTCACTATATCCAAGTCAAACACATTGTTTAGCACCTGGGTCTTTTCTGCAAACCAGTCTTTGTGAGCAGCCCATCACTTTCAATGAAGCTTTATCAGCAGATTTTGCAGTCCAGCTCAGGGAGTTAACGAAAATTCCATGGTGCTCAGTCACAATCATGGGCATAATGGCACACTGCAAAAAAAAAAAAAAAAAAAAAAAACAGGCCATTTTGATTTCTCATTCTCAGCTTACCCTTTGCAATTTGTACAGGGATCACACATTCCCCAAATTATTTTTCTGTCAAGTAAATTTTATTGAGAGCAGATGTAGTGTGAGTCCATTTATTATGAACAAAACAACATTCCAAGAATGTCAGGTGTGGTCCTATTGGGCAGTACTATCTACCATGCAAGTGGTCTTTGACAGATGAATATATAAAGAAAATAGATGTCAGATACATTGACCTTGCATGTGTCTGAAGAAATGAATGAACTTTTGCTCAAACCACATTTGTTTGGACCCTCTGTTCTCTCATTCCATATATCTGTCAAGATATATAAAACCCAGTTTGACTTTTTCAAAACTTCCTAATGGACCTGTAAATGGAAAAACTCCCTCATGAGACACCTTGTTAAGATATGCCTTTGAAATGTGGATCTGGCTTTTCCTATGGTTGCATTTCAACCACTGTTGTGGTAACCTACCTACCATGAATTGAAGGAAGATTTAAAATTTGTATGAAGCTGGGCACAGTGGTGCATAAATGTAATACCAGCAACTCTGGAGAATTGCAAGTTCAAAGTCTGCTTCATCAACTTAAAAAGGCTCCCAGAAATATTGCAGAATCTGTCTCAAAAAAAATGATCAAGCAACAAAAAAATACTTTTCTGGAAATGTGGCTCAGTCATTAGGTAATGGAAAGATCTCTCATGTTCAGAGACAGGAAGAATTAATATCATCAAAATGGCCTTAATATTAAATAGAGGATGCCATCAGAAGCCTACCAACCAAGAAAAGCCCAGGACCAAATGGATACACAGATGAGTAGGACCTTTAAGGAAGGACTAACACTAATAATTCTCAAACTATTTCATGAAATAGAAACACAGAACACTTCTGAACACATTCTGTAAGGTCAATATCACCCTGATTTCAAAACCAGACAAAGACACATCAAAGAAAGAAAACTTCAGATGAATATCTTGAATAAATACAGATGCAAAAATTCTCAATACAATTCTGGCAAATCAAATACAGAAACACAACCAAAAGATAGTATATGATCAAGTAGGGCTCTTTCCAGGGATTCACAGCTGATTCAACATATGGAAAGCATTAAATATAGTTCATCACATTAATTGACTGAGAGAGAAAAATCATATGATCATCTCAATAGATGCAGAGAAGACATTTGACAAAATACAGCATTCTTTCATGTTCAAAACAATAGAAAAATAGGGATATCAGGAACATACCTCAACCTTGTAAAGGCTATCTATGATAAGTCCCAGGCCAACATCATTCTAAATGCTGAAAAATTGCAAGCATTCCCTGTAAAAACTGGAGCAAGACATGGATGCCTTGTTTCACCACTTCAATTTAACATGTTTTTTGAAACTCTAACCACAGCAATCAGACAGACAAAAGAAATTGAAGAGATATGAAAAAGAAAAGAAGAACCCAAAGTATCACTATTTGCAGACAATATGACTCTATAACTACAAGGCCCCAAACTTTCCTCCAAAAATTTTCTAGAACTAACAAATGAATTTAGTAAAGTGGCCGGATATAAAATAAACACCTATATGAAAGACATTTCTGCCCATCAGTGACAAATCCTCAGAGAGAGAAACTAGGAATACCACCCCATTTACAATAGCCTCTAAAAAAATGAAATACTTGGGAATGAACTTAATGAAAAAGGCGAAAGACCTACAATAAAACTACAGCATGCTAAAATAAATAAATTAATTAATTAATTAAAAAAGACCTTACAAGATGGAAAGATCTACCTTATTCTTGGATAGGCAGAATTCATATTGTCAAAATTACCATACTACCTAAAGCACTATACAGATTCAATGCAATCCCAATCAAAATCCCAATGACATTTCTCATAGAAATAGAATAAGTAATTGTGAAATTTATCTGGAAAAAAAAAAAAAAAAGAGAGACCCAGAATAGCAAAAGCAATCCTTAGCAAGAATAGTGAACCTGGTGGCTTTACTATTCAAGACCTTAAACTATACTACAGAGCAATAATAACAAATACAGCATGTTATTGGCACCAATACAGACCTGTACACCATAATACAGGATACAGGAAACAGAGATTAACCAGGTAACTACAGTTATCTAGTATTAGACAAAGGTGCCAGAAATGTGCATTGAAGAAAAGATAGCCTCTTCAACAAAAGGTGCTGGGAAAAGTGGAAATCCATATGTAATAAAATTAAATTAAACCTCTGTCTCTTGGGCTGGGGATGTGGCTCAAATTGTAGCATGCTCGCCTGGCATGCGTGCGGCCTGGGTTCGAACCTGAGCACCACATACAAACAAAGATGTTGTGTCTGCCAAAAACTAAAAAAAATACATATTTAAAATTCTCTCTCTCTCTCTCTCTCTCTCTCTCTCTCTCTCTCTATCTCTCTCTTAAAAGAAAAAAACCTCTATTTCTCACCATGCACAAAAATCAAATCTAAGTAGATCGAGGACCTAGGAATTCAGTCTGAGACCTTGCACTCATATCTCCATAATGTTGGATTAGGCCCCAACTTCATTAATAAGACTCCTATAGTGCAAGAATTAAAGCCAAGAATCAATAAATGGGATGGATTCAAACTAAAATTTTCTCCTTGATAAGTGGATGCTGATCCATAATGGAGAAGGGGGAATGAGAAGAATGGAAGAACTTTGATTAGGCAAAAGGGAGGGATGGGAAGGTAAGAGGCTTGGGGGCAGGAAAGATGATGAAATGAGAAGCACAACATAACCCTTGGTACACATATGAGTGCACATATGGTGCAAAGCTACATAGAGTATGACCAGGATATGAAAAATTGTGTTCCATTTCTGGACAGTAAATCAAAATGCATTTTGCTGTTATATATACCTAATTGGGAAAAATAAATAAATAATTATTTTTTAAAAATTACAAAGAACCCCATTTAACAAAAATAAATAAATAAAGTAAAATAAACCAAAATGTACTTGGAGCAACTGCAAATTGATGGGAATACCTGTGAAATTTTATATGGGAATTTGTTTTGAACACACCTTATAGGACCCAAACAATGACACACTTCAAAGACTGAACCCTTTGTTCATCTGAAAATTCTACATATACCCACCTGGGTTCCACTTACACAGGGGAGATCTTAGAATGGTCCCTGCCACCTGGAGCACACAAAGACCTTTAAGAAGAGGTCTGGGGTGACCAGGAAATAGCAGAGTGCCCTTGTCAGGATCCTGATATATCAGGTCTGCCTGGTCTTATGGCTTCCTTATATCTGTGAACCTTGGTCCCCTGGTAGAGCTGGATGGAGCCCCTCAGAGACACCAGGCAGTGTAAGCATCTTTTGTTTGTGACTAGACACAAACTCTTGACTCCTGTCCTGTGTAGAGTGTCAACTGCCCTGCTAGGGATTCAGTCCCCAGCTCCAGCCAGAAACCCTGCTTGGCCTTTACTTGGCAGTGAGGGAATCCCACCTGAGAGCTGTCAAGAGATATCTCATTGTGCCTCGCTGGGCTGAAGCCTCATTTCTCCTCCAGAAGCAGAACTGTGCCAGCTTCTTCCAATTATGGCTTCCGCCTGCTTTAGAGGAGGTGACCAGACAGTGCCTGGCATCCAAAAAAAAACAGGACTTGACAGGCAAAAAATGTGACCTGGTCCTGGGCACTTCAGCATCTCAGTTTTCAGGCTCACGAGGTGGCATGGAACCCCTCATGGGGTCACCAAACTAATCCCCATTGTAGGTGGATGACTTTGCAGAGGCCCTGAAACCCAACTTTCCACCCCGGCATCTCATCCAGAAACCTCTTCCAGCTTGGACAAAAAGGCTGAGTCCAGAGTGGGCCTGCTTGAGAGCTTGCAGATGCCTTTTGATGAAAACCCACCTGGACCTACAGAGATCTGCTGATGGAAACCAGGTCTTAGCTTAGCAGGACCCCCAACATATGGAACCCATGCCAGCAGACCCCAGGGGCTGTCACAGGTGCTGGCCTGCAAAACCAACCTGTACAATAGAACATACACATTACAAACATATAACATGAAAATAACACACCACTACAGTTGCTCTAGCCTTGAAAGTTACCAGCCTATTTGGAACAACTCTATGAGAGTACATTTGATACCTTTCATAAATATATTCTTGGAAAAATTCAACTTCTCAAAAATGACTCAAGGAGAACCACTTGAATCAGTCATAAAAAAATCTTTCTGTAAAGGAAAGGTCAGACTCAGTCACTGAAAAATCCAAACATTTCATAAAGTTATACATGTAAATTTGCACAAGATTTTAGAGAAGAGCAAGAGAGATGACATACCTAATTCATAATAAAGCTATCTTATGACCCAAACCTTTGAAGATAGTGTGGGCAAAAACCTGAGTATCAGAAAATTCCTGAAAATAGGTGCAAAAATTTTAATTGAAGTATTAGGGACCTTAATGTAGAAACACATAAATAGGATACATGTATGATGATCTCCTAGGCTTTGTCAAAGAAAAGGATTTTTCTTTAAGAAAAATCTATGCATATTACTATATGACTGTGTTATAATCTTGCAATCAATGAAAACAGCATTTGAAAATTCAAAATCTGCCGCGTCCGGCTAACGGAGCCGAGTCCGGCGAGGGACGGCGGGGTTAAAAATACACAGGACACCAAGGTTCTTCATCCAGGAGGGGGCATGTGCGCGCGCGCTTTATTGCCAAATTTGTTCCCCTTATATATCTTTTTAACAGCTGCAGGAAATTACTCAAAAGTGAGGAGGGGAGAGTAATAACTGCGTCCTTGGGTCACCGTCACGTCACCGTCCCCTATCAGGAGGCTCAAACAGGTCAAGATGTTCCCGAGACACATATGTGTGAGGCGGATAAACAGGGAACCGCAAGCCTGCGTCATGGCCTTGTGAGCTGGCCACATTGACATGCATAACAAAGAACTGGGGGTTGAGTCCCAGGGGCCAGGGCGGGCCTACTATCAGCAAAAATCTACAGAAAGGGAAGGCATAAATAAATTCAGGTAATGACTGGGTTGAGGTTCATTGGGAGAGTGCTTGCCTAGCATGGAAGAAGCACTGTGTTTGATGCTAAGCATTGCATATAAATCACTAAAATAAAGGTCCATTGACAACCAAAAAACATTTAAAAATAAATAAATGAATTAGTTAGCTAGTTAGTTAAACACAAACCCAGTGGAGTTTTCTCATAATATTGGAGAAAAAAATGCTTTTGTCCAAGTCCAAATGCAACTTTCAATAATTTAGGGCAGGAACTGGGGTTATGGATCAGAGGTAGAGTGCTTGCGTACCACAAGTGAGGCACTGGGTTCTATCCTCAGCACCACATATAAATACAATAAAAACATTGCATCCAACTACAACTAAAAGAATAGATATTTAAAAATATTTAGGGCATATAAATCTAGTCCATGTTTTTGTGTTTTTACTATGTGTAAATTCAAGAATAATCATTAATGTTTCAGCACTTCTTTCTTTTTCAGAATTATCATATTATAAAGCTAATTTTGAAACTTTGATATCTCACTGGACATTATATCCTAGAACATTCTCAAAATAACAGCACTAGTCTGTTACTTTTAACTGTGCTGTGCTAATTCCTTAGATCTTAAACATCCCTTAAAGATACAAGTGGTAAAGTTTTAGTTCCCACTGTGCTGCTACTGAGACATATTGGGACATTTCAGAGGTGAGAATTATGGGGAGAACTTGAGGTCATTGGAGGTAGATGTTCAAGGGGATTATGGCCCTTGGCCCCTCCCTCTTTCTCCTTATGTCTTCCTGGTGGTAGATAGTTTTACTCTACCCTCATGCGCTGTCTCCCTTCAGGCCCAACTGAACATGAACTGAAACATCCAAAACCATGAACCAAGCCTGGCCTGGTCAACCACACCCATAATCTCAGCAACCCACAAGTCTGAGGCAGGAATACCACAAGTTCAAGGCCAGCCTAAGCAACTTAGTGAGAACATGTCTCAAAGAATAAAAACACCTGGGAAAGTAGCTCAGTGTCAAAAACCCTGGATTTAATCCAGAGACGACTTTTTTAAGAAAGTCAAAACAAGCCTTGTTACAGGTATTAATTATAGTGGTGGAGAGCTAACGCAGCTGGCTAGATTAATTTATATTAAAATTCTTATCTGGGGTTCTGTGTTCTGTAAGAAAGGACCATCATTTTCCTATGGAAACATCCAGTAGCACACTTGATAGACATCTGCAACTTCAATAAACATTCCAAGTGACTACCTAAAATGATTGTGTAAATAACAGATTTCCCTGTTGGAGAGTTGCTGTTTCCCCATCTGTTCTCAATCTCATTATAGGAAGGACGATATTTTCAAAATGAGATTTTTATGTTACACACTTTGGAAATTCATACAAAATGTGTTTCATAGAATACCTTAGTAAATATAGTATTTTGTACTTGAAATCTAATAAATATGAGACACATGACAAACATAGCATATCAGATTATTCACAATGGTTATGAGGGGTTGGGCAAAGTACAATAAACACAAGTACATGCTTTCTCTAAAAGTCCTAGTGTTACTAAATGATCCTAACCAGTATACACCATTTTGTAATTAAATATTGTTAGAATAAAATGGGAAGTACTACCAAAGAGAACTCTAGCCTCTGCTTGCTTCTACACAAAACACTCCAGGAGTCAACTGGAAATTCAAAAGTTGTTGTTCCTCTTTTCCATTGGTACTGTGTGAATTGTGCCCCCTAGTGGTTTGAGGGATGTAACCTGCAGAGCTCTTTTTTGCAGGAGCTGTGGAAGGTACAAGAAACTCTCTGGAATACTTTAAAGTGTTCTGAGTCCTAAAGACCAAAATGATGGAAATAGTTCCAAATGGGAGGTTCCTAGTTACGCACCCCCCCCACGTTGAAGATTTGTCTCAAAAACTCAGATTGGCAATATCTGAATGCTCACCTGGGCACGCTCAGATATCATAGACCCACATGCCCAGGTGACTGTCAAAATACAATGGAATCCCAACAAGGACTCTTATCCCAGTGCAGGAGGCTCCAGGGGTTCTTGAGATTTCAGTAGTTGGAGCTGCAGCTTCAGTGGAAGCCCTGCCTCTGGTGGGGAAAACTCGGGTACAGCTGTTTTCAGGTGGATGGAGGTGTCTATTTAAATAACAGAGAAAGATGCTTCTGAGAATAGGGATTAAAAATGGAATGACACTCTAATAGGCATATGCCTGCCACAGTATAGTAGGCAGTCATATACCGGCCACATATGCCTGAATATATTCACTATGAGCACAGTGGGAGAGCTTAGGGCTGGGGAAGATTTTTAAAGGCAAAATTAAAAAGAAGAACAAAAGAAATTTCAAAACAATATGTCTTGGCAACAATGGTTAATCACAAGGTTTATGTGAGTTCAAAGCTAAATAGACAGTTGATGGACAGACCTCCTTGCAGAAGTCTGTTCCTAGAAGGCTGCATTCTGGCAAAATGTTGTGGACTTTTGTCAGGAAATCCTGAGTGACAAAGCCTCCTTCATAATGTCCTAGCTTGTCTATCTGTTGTTCTTTGTTGTTGTTGTTATTAGATTTGTCACAGAAATAAATCCATTTTGATATCAATGATGCTGACAGCTTGTTGAGAGTCCAGGCTGTCCTGGGAAGCTATTCTGTGTCCTGAAGATACTGTGCTGGTCCATGGAGGACAGCAGCAGCTGCAGAACCCTCCATATACTGGTACCTTAGAGGATCTTATCTCCAAGTTGAAGAAAATATCTGAGGCAGGGCTGTGCAAGAAGTGTCTACCAAAAGCACAAGTTCCTTTAAATTTGGCAAGTGCTCTCTTTGTGTCTGTTGCTGTGGAGGGCCTGCATAAGTCCAACTTTCTCCAGAGCACTAGAAGGTGCCCAGTAAGGGATTGGCTAGTGGTGGGTACTGCTGCTCCACCAGAAGACACTGACAGATCAGAAATCTGTTTGTGTGTGTGTGTGTGTGTGTGTGTGTATGTGTGTGTGTGTGTGTGTGTGTGTTCACTGGGGTGGTATGAGGGTTGTATGAAGGATTCAGTTTTTTTTTTCTTTTCCTTGAAGTTTTTTCTGTGGTGTTTGTTGTTGTTTTCATAGAGATCCTGAACTCAACATGTTTCTATGCAGATTTGAGACAGTCCTTTGCCCTGAGCTGCTGTGGATTATTCCAGAATGATTATGACTACAGCTTTCTAAATTTTAATGTTATGATCTCCAACTATAATTTTGGTCCAGTCAAAGCTCTCTTTAGACCACTCATCTGAAAGATTATGGGTTGGGGATCTGGGCTGCTCTGTATCACCTTGCTTTCCATCTTGCCCTAAAAGTGCTGGCACAGAACTGGCCTCAGTTTGTGGAGGAGACACAAACTGCATCTGAGCAATTGAATCCTGTCCATTTGTTTGACAACTTGCATCTTGCTCTTGTAGAAGGGAGGGCACCTGATGTTCTAAGTCCCTATGCTCCTGGGGAATTAATAATGGGTCCTGAATTAGCAGCTTCTCTTGGTAGTTTTGGGGCTGTTGCTGCTGTAAAATAGACTATCTCTAGTCAGTCATCTGCTGTCCTTTAGGGAGACCAGAGAGCTCCTTGTCCTGCTCTTGTTGTATCTTTCCGTGCACACTATCAACAAAGGGAAATTGCAAAAGCCTGCTCTGCTGGCTGTCTTCTATCTTGAACGTGGCCTTATAGATGGCTGTACTGATACTAGAAGAAGGTCCACTTTCTCTGGCCCCTTGACCCAGAGAAACACAATTTTGTTCCTTTCTCATGCTTGGGAATACCCAGTCACATGAACCATCCTCTTCACTAGGACCTCTCTGTGTCTCCAATGCAAAGTAGCTGGGTCTTTTCAGTGGAGCCTGCTGGGGGCCAGAGGGCTATGCAGTGATGCTGTCAGATTGCCTCTGGGCATCCTGGTGGTAGAAAACTGGATAACCTTAGGCAAGGGACTCCTGTTGCTTCCTGGCAGCAAATAACCTCTGTTTCTCTCTAGCTGGTAATCTGGATCTTTTGTTTTGTTACCAATTCTAAAAAGAAAGACAACTTATTTTCACTGAAATATTTTATAGTATCCTTAGTTTCAGCATTATCACTGACTTGCTTCTTGACTTGGAATAGACACAAAGAAGAAAATCCTTTCTGGGCTCTCCATATAATGGAGGTTGTGAATGGTGCCCAATTCCAAATTCCAAACTGTCCCCACAGTCTAAAGCAGCCCTTCTGTCCATGAGAACTCAGGCTTTTCAAAGTCTCCCAGCAACCTCTCTGTAACCTCTGTATTTAGAATGAACAGATGCCAAGTTGCCATACACACATTCCCACAACTTCTTAATTTTTCTCAAGCTGCCCCATCAAGGTACAGTCATGACTCAGTGTATTGTAAGAATATTTTTAAAATTTGTTGTATTTAAATTACACATTCAGATCAAGCAAGCATTTGTCATAACTGGGCAGTGCATTGTACATGTGATTTGAACAACTGCACTGACCAACTCTATTCTTGATGTTTTTCTCTTGCATCAATTGTGGATAACCTCAATGCCAGCAGTAGTCCCCAGAGTTTAGAGGTGAGTGTATGGAGATGAGAAAATGCTTTTTCGACTATGCAACCCAATGAGCTAGGGTTGAAGAGGGGTACAGCCAAGAATGTCTGTAAGCCTTTTGATATTTGATCACTCCTGGAACCTCTCCCCAAGTTCGGAATAGCTTTAGGTTAAGATCTGGAAGTTATCTTCCATACATGCTTAAGATTGTTAAAATTGTCACTATACATAACAACTGGGACCTCTCATTTTCTCTTTCCAACATAACTATAACAGAAAGATGAGGTGCAAGATTCCATAATTTTTCAGCGGTGACAGAGAAGTTAGCAAGTAGGTTACAAAAATTAAGCCAAAAGGCAGGTGCTCCTGTTCTCACATCCAGACCACCTATGATCCTCTCCCTGACTAACCTGCCTTCTGATCACATGGGCATTCTCTAAGCATGTGTATCTCATTTCAATTCAAAATTTTCCCCAGTCATTACCTTGTTCAGATTTTCTACTTATTTGTCTATCATCATTGATTTGCAGGATCTTTGAAATGCTTCATTTTATGGAATTTTTCTAACACAGTAACTTCATTGCTTACATACTATTTGCTATTCCTGCATCTTCCAAAGCTCTTCTTATATTCACTTTCTTATTTCCTCCAAAATTGTCCTCCTTGTGTCAAACAACCAACATATTTCCTGACCCATGGATAATGACAGAATAGAGATATATGAAAAACCCTCTTCAATGTATACTAAGGCAATCCTGAGATGGTAAAACTTTGTGCAGCTTTAACAATTATTTTGTTATTATATAGCTATTTTACAACAGTAACTACATTGGAAATTTGTATAACAAAATATTGGCTCATGTAACAAATTCCTAAAAGAACCTACTAATGCTGTGAAATGCCATGGGAGGGACATAATCCAACCAAGCCCATTCTCCTGCACCCTAGGCCATCACCTCTTGGAGGTTTGATTGACATACCAAACCTCACATATCTAAAGAAAAACTCCTCATGTCCCTGGTATAAAATGGATCAGGCAAAAATTGTACAGCCATTCTTAAATCTTCTCACTGAATACCCAACATCTCTAAAAAGTATCAGTTCCACCTTCAAAATATTTAATCTTCCTAGGTCTTTGATGAGCTAGCACCCTGATCAAATCTGCACAGGCTCTATGTTGGATAATTACACGAGTGCCTAACTTGATGCCTACTTCCAAACTTGCCTCACAAGAGTTGATTTTTCCATGAAAGTCACGTGATAGGTTCACAAACTCAGTGAAGTGATACGTGACAAAGTATCATGCTGTCCTATATGTAGAAATGACATAAAACTTTTCCAAAAAATTCTATTTTCTAAGTCATCTACAAAAAGATATGTTTGTGTAATTTTTGGACTTTTTGAATTACATTGATTTCACATATTTGGCAATGCATTTGCTTGGCCTGCTCCTCCCAGATCCCAAAATATGGGTATGGATTTTGTTCCATAGATCGACTAAGAATCTCTAAATGATGTTTTGTAAACTTGTGTGGCAGTTTTTTTTTTCCTCTTTCTTCAGTTGTTTCTCCTTCTTCCTCATGACTATCTTCAACTGAAAATGATGGAAACATAAAGAACAGATTTTAGGAATACTAGAGGCATCCAGAGAAAGAAAAGTTTATTTGTTGACTAAGATTTTTTAAAGGTGGAGGTCTGCCTCACACCTTATTCATAATAATAATAATAAATGGATTAACGACCTATCTTTAAAAATATGAGGATACCATGACATTCTGATCTGCAGGCTGGGAAAAGATTTTGGTCTAACAAAATTCAAAAATATAAAGAAATAGACTAATGCAAAATGCTCAGCCAGAATAGTAACTGAGAAAGTACAAATAAATCAGCTCACATCAATCTTACACCCAACACTTTAAGTGGTTGGCAGTAGATTAGGGGAGGAATAAGATGAAATAAAATAGGGAGTAAGCATTCAGATGATACAAGTATTGATATTTTATTTATTTTTTTTTTAATTTTTTATTGTTGGCTGTTCAAAACATTACATAGTTCTTGATATATCATATTTCACAATTTGATTCAAGTGGGTTATGAGCTCCCATTTTTACCCCATATACAGATTGCAGAATCACATCAGTTACACATCCATTGATTTACATATTGCCATACTAGTGTCTGTTGTATTCTGCTGCCTTTCCTATCCTCTACTATCCCCCCTGCCCTCCCCTCCCCTCCCCTCTTCTCTCTCTACCCCCTCTACTGACATTCGTTTGTCCCCCTTGTATTATTTTTCCCCTTCCCCTCACTTACTCTTGTATGTACTCTTGTATACCTCTGAGGTCTCCTTCCATTTCCATGCATTTTCCCTTCTCTCTCCCTTTCCCTCCCACCTCTCATCCCAGTTTAATGTTAATCTTCTTCTCATGCTCTTCGACCCTACTCTGTTCTTAGTTACTCTCCTTATATCAAAGAAGACATTTGGCATTTGTTTTTTAGGGATTTGCTAGCTTCACTTAGCATAATCTGCTCTAATGCCATCCATTTCCCTGTAAATTCTATGATTTTGTCATTTTTTAATGCAGAGTAATACTCCATAGTGTATAAATGCCACATTTTTTTAATCCATTCATCCATTGAAGGGCATCTAGGTTGGTTCCACAGTCTAGCTATTGTGAATTGTGCTGCTATGAACATCGATGTAGCAGTGTCCCTGTAGCATGCTCTTTTTAGGTCTTTAGGGAATAGACCAAGAAGGGGGATAGCTGGGTCAAATGGTGGCTCCATTCCCAGCTTTCCAAGAAATCTCCATACTGCTTTCCAAATTGGCTGCACCAATTTGCAGTCCCACCAGCAATGTACAAGTGTACCCTTTTCCCCACATCCTCGCCAGCACTTGTTGTTGTTTGACTTCATAATGGCTGCCAATCTAACTGGAGTGAGATGGTATCTTAGGGTGGTTTTGATTTGCATTTCTCTGACTGCTAGAGATGGTGAGCATTTTTTCATGTACTTGTTGATTGATTGTATGTTCTCCTCTGAGAAGTGTCTGTTCAGGTCCTTGGCCCATTTGTTGATTGGGTTGTTTGTTCTCTTATTGTCTAATTTTTTGAGTTCTTTGTATACTCTGGATATTAGGGCTCTATCTGAAGTGTGAGGAGTAAAGATTTGTTCACAGGATGTAGGCTCTCTATTTACCTCTCTTATTGTATCTTTTGCTGAGAAAAAACTTTTTAGTTTGAGTAAGTCCCATTTGTTGATTCTAGTTATTAACTTTTGTGCTATGGGTGTCCTATTGAGGAATTTGGAGCCCGACCCCACCGACTGTAGATCGTAGCCAACTTTTTCTTCTATCAGAGGGCGCGTCTCTGATTTGATATCAAGCTCCTTGATCCATTTTGAATTAACTTTTGTGCATGGCGAGAGAAAGGGATTCAGTTTCATTTTGTTGCATATGGATTTCCAGTTTTCCCAGCACCATTTGTTGAAGATGCTATCCTTCCTCCATTGCATGCTTTTAGCCCCTTTATCAAATATAAGGTAGTTGTAGTTTTGTGGATTGGTTTCTGTGTCCTCTATTCTGTACCATTGGTCCACCCGCCTGTTTTGGTACCAGTACCATGCTATTTTTGTTACTATTGCTCTGTAGTATAGTTTGAAGTCTGGTATCGCTATACCGCCTGACTCACACTTCCTGCTTAGCATTGTTTTTGCTATTCTGGGTCTTTTATTTTTCCATATGAATTTCATGATTGCTTTCTCTATTTCTACAAGAAATGCCGTTGGGATTTTGATTGGCATTGCATTAAACCTATAGAGAACTTTTGGTAATATCACCATTTTGATGATTTTATTTCTGCCTATCCATGAACAGGGTATATTTTTCCATCTTCTAAGATCTTCTTCTATTTCTCTCTTTAGGGTTCTGTAGTTTTCATTGTATAAGTCTTTCACCTCTTTTGTTAGGTTGATTCCCAAGTATTTTATTTTTTTTGAAGATATTGTGAATGGAGTGGTTGTCCTCATTTCCATTTCAGAGGATTTGTCGCTGATATACAGGAATGCCTTTGATTTATGCGTGTTGATTTTATTTCCTGCCACTTTGCTGAATTCATTTATTAGCTCTAATAGTTTCTTTGTAGACCCTTTTGGGTCTGCTAGGTATAGAATCATGTCATCTGCAAATAGTGATAATTTAAGTTCTTCTTTTCCTATTTTGATGCCTTTAATTTCTTTCATCTAATTGCTCCGGCCAGTGTTTCGAGAACTATGTTGAACAGAAGTGGTGAGAGAGGGCATCCCTGTCTTGTTCCAGATATTAGAGGGAATGCCTTCAATTTTTCTCCATTCAGAATGATGCTAGCCTGAGGCTTAGCATAGATTGCTTTTATAATATTGAGGTATGTTCCTGTTATCCCTAGTTTTTCTAGAGTTTTGAACATAAAGGGATGCTGTACTTTGTCGAATGCTTTTTCCGCATCTATCGAGATGATCATATGGTTCTTATTTTTAAGTCTATTGATGTGGTGAATAACATTTATTGATTTCCGTATATTGAACCAGCCTTGCATCCCAGGGATGAATCCTACTTGATCATGGTGCACAATTTTTTTGATATGTTTTTGTATCCGAGTGGCCAGAATTTTATTGAGGATTTTTGCATCTAGGTTCATTAGAGATATTGGTCTGTAGTTTTCTTTCTTTGAAGTGTCTTTGTCTGGTTTAGGTATCAGGGTGATGTTGGCCTCGTAGAATGAATTTGGAAGTTCTCCCTCTTTTTCTATTTCCCGAAGTAGCTTGAAAAGTATTGGTATTAGTTCCTCTTTAAAGGTTTTGTAAAACTCTGCTGTATACCCATCCGGTCCTGGGCTTTTCTTAGTTGGTAGTCTTTTGATGGTTTCTTCTATTTCCTCAATTGATGTTGGTCTGTTTAGGTTGTCTATATCCTCCTGACTCAATCTGGGCAGATCATATGACTTAAGAAATTTATCGATGCCTTCACTATATTCTAATTTATTGGAGTATAAGGATTCAAAATAATTTTTGATTATCTTCTGTATTTCTGAAGTGTCTGTTGTGATATTGCCTTTTTCATCCCGTATGCTAGTAATTTGAGTTCTCTCTCTTCTTCTCTTCGCTAGCATGGCTAAGGGTCTGTCGATTTTGTTTATTTTTTCAAAGAACCAACTTTTAGTTTTGTCAATTTTTTCAATTGTTTCTTTTGTTTCAATTTCATTAATTTCAGCTCTGATTTTCATTATTTCTTGTCTTCTACTTCTTTTGCTGTTGTTTTGCTCTTCTTTTTCTAGGATTTTGAGATGAAGTATGAGATCATTTCTTTGTTGTTTTTTTCTTTTTTTAAGGAATGAACTCCAAGCAATGAATTTTCCTCTTAGAACTGCTTTCAATGTGTCCCATAGATTCCGATATGTTGTGTCTGTGTTTTCATTAATCTCTAAGAATTTTTTAATTTCCTCCTTGATGTCTTCTATAACCCATTGATCATTCAGTAACCTATTGTTCATTCTCCAAGTGATGTATTCTTTTTCCTTCCTTCTTTTATTGTTGATTTTCAGTTTCATTCCATTATGATCAGATAGGATGCATGGTATTATCTCTACTCCTTTATATTGTCTAAGAGTTTCCCTGTGACATAATATATGATCTATTTTTGAGAAGGATCCATGTGCTGCTGAGAAAACAGTGTAACTGCTTGATGTTGGGTGGTATATTCTATATATGTCAATTAAGTCTAGGTTATTAATTGTGTTATTGAGTTCTATAGTTTCCTTATTCAACTTTGGTTTGGAAGATCTGTCCAGTGGTGATAGAGGTGTGTTGAAGTCTCCCATGATTATTGTATGGTGGTCTATTAGACTCTTGAACTTGAGAAGAGTTTGTTTGATGAACATAGCTGCACCATTGTTTGGGGCATATATATTTATGATTGTTATGTCTTGTTGGTGTATGGTTCCCTTGAGCAGTATGTAGTGTCCCTCTTTATCCCTTTTGATTAACTTTGGCTTGAAATCTATTTTATTTGATATGAGTATGGATACTCCTGCTTGTTTCCGAAGTCCATATGAGTGATATGATTTTTCCCAACCTTTCACCTTCAGCCTATGTATGCCTTTTCCTATCAAATGCGTCTCCAGTAGGCAGCATATTGTTGGGTCTTGTTTTGTGATCCATTCTACTAGCCTGTGTCTCTTGATTGGTGAGTTTAAGCCATTAACATTTAGGGTTATTATTGAGATATGGGTTGTTCTTCCAGCCATATTTGATTATTTATGTTACTAAACATGGTTTGTTTTCCTCTTTGATTATTTCCCCCCCCCCCTTTACTGTCCTACCTCCCACTGTTGGTTTTCATTGTTATTTTCCATTTCCTCTTCCTGTAATGTTTTGCCAAGGATGTTTTGAAGAGATGGTTTTCTAGCTGCAAATTCTTTTAACTTTTGTTTATCGTGGAAGGTTTTAATTTCATCTTCCATCCTGAAGCTTAATTTCACTGGAAACACAATTCTTCGTTGGAACCCATTTTCTTTCAGTGTTTGAAATATGTTATTCCAGGATCTTCTAGCTTTCAGAGTCTGTGTTGAAAGATCAGCTGTTATCCTGATTGGCTTACCCCTAAATGTGATCTGCTTCCTTTCTCTTGTAGCTTCAAAAATTCTCTCCTTATTCTGTATGTTGGGCATCTTCATTATAATGTGTTAGGTGTGGGTCTCTTATGATTTTGCACATTCGGCGTCCTGTAGGCTTCTAGGATTTGGGGTTCTGTCTCATTCTTCAAGTCTGGGAAGTTTTTTCGTATTATTTCATTGAATAGATTGCTCATTCCTTTGGTTTGAAACTCTGTCCCTTCCTGTATCCCAATGACTCTTAAATTTGGTCTCTTGATGTTATCCCATATTTCTTGGATGTTCTGCTCATGGTTTCTTAACAGTCTTGCTGAGCTGTCTATGTTCTTTTCAAGTTGAAATACTTTATCTTCATTGTCTGATGTTCTGTCTTCTAAGTGTTCTACTCTGCTGGTAGTATTCTCAATAGAGTTTTTAAGTTGGCTTATTGCTTCCTGCATTTCTAGGATTTCTGTTTGTTTGTTTTTTATAACCTCTATTTCCCTGTATAGTTGATCTTTTGCTTCTTGGATTTGTTTATGTAATTCATTGTTGAAGTGATCTTTCATTGTCTGATTTTGCTGTCTGATGTCTTCCTTGAGACTCCAGATCATCTGAAGCATGTATATCCTGAATTCTTTATCTGACATTCCATCTGCTGCAGCTATTACCTCTTCTAACGTTGAGTTGACCTGCATTGCTTGTGGTCCTTTCTTTCCTTGTCTCTTCATACTGTTCGCGTTCCTTTCTACTTGGTGAAACTGTTGTGCTATTGAATTTTCCCCCTATATATATTAGTCTTGTATAGTTGCAAAGTCTCCCTCACAGGCGCGGGCGGCAGCTCTGCCCCTCCTCCAATTGGGTCAATGTGCCTACCACGCCGGCAGGCTGCTGGGCCTGCTCTGCCGGTCGGTAGCAGGTCCGCCGACCTTGCAGGCGCAGGCGGCGGCTCTGTCCCTCTGCGGGCCGCTAGGCTTGTTCTGTCGGTGGTCACAGTTCTGCCTACTTTGCAGGCACAGGCAGCAGCACTGCCCCTCTGCAGGCCTCTGGGGCTGTACTGCCAGTGGGTCGCAGGTCTGCCTACCTTGCAGGCGCGGGGGGGGGCGGCTCTACCCTTCCTCAGGCGACTGGGCCTGTTCTGTCTCTCGGTTGCAGGTCTGGCCTGTTCTGATGGTGGTCACAGTTCCGTCTACCTTGCAGACACGGGGGGGAGGGGGCGGCTCTGCCTCTCAGCAGGCCGCTGCTCCACTTCTGCCGGTGGGTCGCAGGCCCACCTACCTTGCAGGAGTGATTGGAAGCTCTGTCCCGCCGCGGGCCACTGGGCCTTTTCTGTCGGTGGTCACAGTTCCACCTACGTGGCAGGCGCGGGGGGTGGGGGACAGCTCTGCCCCCCAGCAGGATGCTGGGCCTGCTCTGTGGGTGGTCACAGTTCCCTCTACTTTGCCGGCGCAGGGGAGGGGGCGGCTCAGCCTCTCAGCAGGCCTCTGCTCCTCTTCTGCCAGTGGGTCGCAGGCCCGCCTACCTTGCAGGAGTGATTGGAAGCTCTGTCCCCCCGCGGGCCACTGGGCCTTTTCTGTCGGTGGTCACAGTTCCACCTACCTGGCAGGCGTGGGGGGTGGGGGGCGGCTCTGCCCCTCAGCAGGCCGCGGGGCCTGCTCTGTGCATGGTCACAGTTCCCTCTACTTTCAGTATTGATATTTTATGACCACGTTCATTTTTTGCTCTATAATATGAAGTTCAAAGTGCACTTGCTGTTCAACATAGAAATCAAATAAAGGATACTGATGTTTTGCATGATATTTACATGACCTTTTCCTAACCCCTTTCCAACAGGATGGCAGTCTTAAAACACTGGTGCCAAGGGCTCTCCAAGTACTTGTATGGGGGCTTTCTTTGTTTGGTGGTACTGAGAATTGAAGCCAGGGCCTCAGGCAGGCTAGGCAAGGACTCTTCCACTGGATCACACTCAAAATAGAAAAAGCTAAAAGGCTGGGCATGTAGCTCAGTGGTAGAGCACCTGTGGGTTCAATCCCCAGGACATTAACAAACAAACAAAAAAAAAATAGAAAGAAAGAAAAATGAGAGTCTAAAATGGGGAATAGAGATTTTATGAGACTAGAGTTATTAATAAGATGAAAATAATGTATTGTAACATTTATTTTCTTTTCCGTAAGAAAATTATACACAGAATTGACCTGAAAGCAACTGAGAGTCAAAACATGCCAGTATCAAAAGGAAAGAAAAAACCCAAGTTAAAGCTGTAAGAACAATGTAGAGACACACAACACACACACACACAACACACACACACAACACACACACACACACACACACACACACACACACACACACACACAGGTGTGAGGCATACCAAAGAAGAAAAATGGCAGTAGTATCCCCCACTTTTTTTTATCACACTTCTTTCTCTCTCCAGTGGCTTGGGTTTTCAGTATTTTTCAGAAGGATAACAGATAAACCCAATAGCTGTTCCACTGGCATTACCATAGAGCTTCATTTAACCCTTTCTTATTTTTTATTTTGAGACAGGGTCCAACAAAGTTGGCCTCAATCTTGAGATCCTTCTGCTTCTCAAATCACACAATTCATTGCTGGGGCTCTACACATTCCCTGGAATCTACACATCCTGTATCATCCCACCTCTTCAGGCAAGGTAGAAAGCATTAACCTCACCCTAAAGGAGACTCTCACCAAGCTCTCACTTGAACTACATACATCTTGATTGGTTCAATTCTAATACCATAAAAAGAAATTGTAAAAAGAATGAAATTAGTCCTAAGGAAAGAATCATTTTGTTGTAGAATATGAAAAAGCATAATGAAGAATTTAAAATGAGTTGTAGGGACAGAAATATGGCTCAGTAGGAGAGCACTTACCCAGCAAGAGAAAGCCCAGGAAATCAATCACCAGCCCAGGAAAAAATTAATTTAATAAAATAAATTTTATTTGATTTGTTTATAATACTTGAGTCCAAAATGGGTTAAATATGATGAAAAATGTTAAAAATATTATGAAAAGTTGCTTTTATCACACTATGAATTTTATCATGCAAAATTAACACAGTATATAATAATATTTATAACATATAACATACAATGCTTATAAAATGTATCATATGCAAAACCACTCCAGGTGGTACATGCCTATAATCCTTGCTACTGGAGAGCCTGAGGCAAGAAGTTCACAAGTTGGAGGCCAGCCTCAGCAATTTAGTGAGGCCTGTCTCAAAATAAAAAAAAAAAAAACTTAAAAAAGAATGGGGTTTAGCTCAGTGGTAAAGTGTCCCTGGGTTCAAACCCTAGTACCAAATAAATAACCAAAATATATCATACAGGCCTGGGTTTGTGACTCAGTGGTAGAGCTCTTATCTCACATGCAGGGGGCACTAGGTTCAATCCTCAGCACCACATTAATAAATAAAATGAAAGTATTATGCTCATCTACAACTAAAAATAACAAAAAAAAAGTCTTTAAAAATGTATCATACATTTTTTTACACTACAAAATACTTTAGAAATCTTAGAAAAGTTTGTGTCATTTTGATGGCCTCATTTCCGTGATTTTCTATTTGCCATCTTCAGCTATGATACAAAGGATTTTTTTTTCCAATGTAACTTATCTATGTTGAAAGATTGTGGGTTTGTTTCACCAGAATAATCTTCTAACTTTTACATTGATTTTATTATGTCCTTGACTATTTGATAAAATAAAATTTCTCATTGAGGAGAGAGCTAAATTTCTTTACACTTCCTGTCACTTTCTAGGTTTATTCTTAAATGTCCCCTTGAAAGAGGAAAACAAGTGTTATTTCTCAAGCACCCATGGCTCTAAATTAAGGGCTCACACTGAACAGCTTTTGATTTTCACCTTCCTCAAATCAGTCCTAAAGGTGGAATAAAAGGCTTGATGTGGTGGTGCATGCCTGTAATCCCAAGCTTTAGAGACTAATTGTTATGTTTTTTTTTTTTTTTTTTTTTTTTTTGTTGTTGTTGTTGTTTTAATGAGGCTTTATAACACATGAGTTGAAATGAGGGTTGCATGAGATTTAGACCAAGAGATGAAGATTTTGCAAAAACTTTTTATTGAAGTAACAAAGACATTTTCTGAATTGAACACACTTGCCAGGGGTGGTGGCACATACCTGTAATCCCAGAAGTTTGGAAGGCTGAGACAAGAGAATTTCAGTTCAAAGCCAGCCTCAGCAATTGTTAGACTAGGATGCAAGAAAAGACCCACTGACTCCAGCTAAAATCAAATTAAAGAAAGCTTATTATTTTGACTGGCCAGGCTGCCTCTCCCAGCAAAAACCACAGGAACAAGACAGCACCCACAGGTTTCTTGCACCCCAGCTTTATAGCTCAGAAAGTTACACAAAGTAGGGATTACAGATAACAAAACTCTGAGGAGCATTTCATAAATGTTAGTTTACATTTTTGTTGGCCCTGACATCAGAATTTATGAAAGTCATTAGAGCCTCAGAGAAGGTCGTTATCTGGCCAGGGAAGGCCAGGATTTGTGAGGAATCATTAAAGTTTCAGAGAGGGCTGCTATCTGCTCAGAGAGAGCCAGGCATGGGTGAGTTCAAGGCAGGGCAGGCATTCCAAGAAGGTTTAGAATTTGCAATAATTAATAGTGAAGCTCAAATTAGCTTTTTATGGCTTTGTGGCAAGATGGCTCCCAATTTTAAGAGAAAATAAGGCTGGGTCTATCATTCCCCTCTTTTTCTTTTTTTCTCTATTATATACTTTTATTTTCTGAAATGATAGAAAAGAATAAGATCACTTAATATATGTTTATTATTGCCCTTAAGGTAAAATTTAAGGGTAATTTATGTTTCAAGGCTTGAGTTTCTGCTTTTCTTTCTGATTTGATTTCTGCCTTCTGATTGCTGTGTGTACTAAAAGCAAACTGGATTTCTTTCAATTCCTCAAGCACTCCATGACTTCAGCCTTTTTCCATGTCCTCTGTCTAGAAAGTTCTTGCCATTCCCCATTATCCACAGCAAAGTCTCAGGGATGTGGGGGTGTGGCTCATTGGTAAATTACCCTTGTCTTAAATCCCTAATACAAAAAGAAAGAAGGAAAGAAAATTAGCCGCTAAAGGATAGATTATACAATAGAGCAAAAGGATATTTAGGTGTCCATTTGCAGAAAAAAAATTAAGTTAGAAATATTTTTCTTTCTTCAAAACCACAGAAAAATTGTAAATGGAATAGAGATTATATCTTTAATAACCTTTAAAAGTACTTGGAGAAAATAATGAAAAAAATTTTATAATTTTTAAGTGTGGAATCATAAACATATTGTAAACTCTTGAAGTCATAAAGGAAAATCTTGAGAAATTTGGCTACCTAATATCTGAACTTCCTGAGCAAAGACACCAAAAAAGATAGTTAAAGGGAAGTCTAGGGAAAACATTGCCAGCACCAATAAAAGGCATTTACATTAATAATCAGAATATACAAAGAAAAGCGGGAAAATAGAAGGAAAAAGTATTTGAGTAGGCAAATGCAACCCAATCTCATTTCTAAATAACTGCAACTAAATAAAACCAACAAGAAGAAACCATTTTGTAGCATAGGATGGTTTTAGTAAAAAAAAAAAAAAAAATAGGTGTTGGGGAATAGCCCTGGACACCTGGGTCTGTGACCTCAGGTCCTGCCCCTCCGGAAGTATTTTATATAAATGACACCTCCTCCAGCACTATTCCAATGCAGACAGTGATGTGATAGTTGGGAGCGCACAGGCTCATCTTTGGTTTAGTGAGAGCTGGGGGCAGTGTTTGCTTTATGGGTAAAAAATAAAGTTTCTCTCATTCTGTGATTGCCCTGCCAGGAACCTAGTTTTTCCAGAATACATGAATATAGGGACTGGGAATGTGGTTCAGTGGTTGAACACTTGCCTAGCACATGCAGCCCCTGGGTTCAATCCCCATAACAGGGAAAAGAGAAAGAAAGAAAGAAAGAAAGAAAGAAAGAAAGAAAGAAAGAAAGAAAGAAAGAAAGAAAGAAAGAGAGAGAGAGAGAGAAAGAGAGAAAAAGAGAAAGAAAGAAAGAAGAGAGGGAGAAAAAAATAAAAGAAACATGGTATATACAGCCACCCTCCCCCTCTAACACCTGGACTTCCTCAAGTGCGCTGACCTCCAGTAGAAGGGAGCAAGAAGGTCTCAAAAGGAGTCCTCCACCAAAGCCCACTACTCCCAAATCCACAAGTGGTAAATGCCCTTGTCATTGGCTACAAAAAATCGCTTGTAACGAGCGCCCTCCAGTGTAAAGGCGAAGAAAACTCAGAGTTACAGGCCCAGTGTTGTGGTGCCCTGATATCTAGTTTGTCCACTAAGTTTCAGATTCATTAACTCCTCTTCCAGCGTCTGGTGTGAGAAACTCCTCCGATTTAAAAACAGATTTGTGCTTCTAAAGGGCAGGTATCCGCTTTGTGGGAAGCAAATGAAGACTCTCTGGTTGACTTTTTAGAAGACACAAGTAAGACCTGTGTGATCCATGGCAAATGTGCAGTAGTTATGCAAAATGACCTCCAAATAGCACTCTGACACATTGAGAACTTATGTAAGCACCTACTATGGGGCTGGACTTATGTGTAGCTGTGTGAAAGCCATCCATGCACGAGGCCCTGGGTTTGATCCACAGCATCGTAAAAACAATAAACCAAACCACTCTTGGTAGGTCTGATGTTAAACATCCCCTATGTCCCCACGGTGTCAAAAGGTGCCTCAGTGGATGATTATAAGTATAAAACTATGAGAGAGTAATCAGGTATTGGCAGCTTTTCCATTTTTATTTGTGTGTAGGTTTTTATATAAATGTTAAGCATGCAAAGCAGGAATGCAGATCAAAATGTTTCAGTGAACAACTTTTGGCGATTCAACTGTATAATGATTATAAAGGTCTGCTTTTTTTTATCTTTTTTTTTTTTTTTTTTTTGACTATGGCAGCATTTAGATTTTTAAAAAACTAAGTTAACTTCTTACTGACAGCCATTAAATGTCGTTTGTAGAATTGTGATCATACAGTGGATTTCACTCACTATGCCTTTCTGAGTTGTCCTACACGCTAGTGCAGATTTTTAATACTGTCCATCTTCTGGGCTGCTTTTATGAATTTACTATTAAAATATAGGAGGCCAGGCACTGTGACACATGCTGGTAATCTCACTTATTCCAGAGATTGGGGCAAGGGATTGCAAGTAAAGGCGCAGACAACTCTGCAACTTAGTGAGACCCTGTCTCAAAATAAAAACTTAAAAAGGCCTGGGGATATAGCTAAATGGTGGAATGTCTCTGGGTTTAATCCCCAGTACTGAAGTAAATAAATACATGAAACTGTTAAAATGATATATACACAAGTATGTTCTTGAAGCATGTTTTATATTGTGGAAAAAAGAAACAGTCCCTTTGTCCATAAATAGGGCACTGTCTGGATAAATAATGGTATACCCATCTACAGGATACTTTGCAGCTCCTACATGGAATAAAGTAGTTTTATGTGTACTCACTTTCATAAACTTTTTCCAAATTTTTAGTGATCTCCCAAGATTTGATGCTAGGACTGAGGTAGACATGAATTTAAAACCAAAATATTTATTATTTGATACCAGGTTTATATTTTTTCTCCATACATACTAACAATACAAGGAATATGTAGAGAGGAAATAGGAAGTGTCCACCATGCTATGGGAACTGAACTGGAATTATTGGGTAGAGGAAATTAGTGACAGAGAGGAGTTTGATGTTTTGCATTTTATACTTTATTACTTTGTCCTCTAACATAACAAGAAATCAGTGTGTGTGTGTGTGTGTGTGTGTGTGTGTGTGTGTTTCTAATCTTAAATTCATAATATTAGGCAACCAATCCCTAAATTTGAGCTATAAGAATTTTTGTGGATTTAAGTATTCTTTGATAATTTCCCACTGAGCTAAACTACTTTGGAATGTCCAACCAAGTATGAGAAATTCAATGCATTCTTTAAATAAACCCTTCCTTCTAGCCCAGCTCATCTGGGCATCATAATCCCCATGTAAGCTTTTTAAAAATTAGATCCTAGGGGCTGGGGTTGTTGCTGAATGGTGGAGTGCTTACCTAGCATGTGTGGTATGCTGAGTTCTATCCTCAGCACCACATAAAAATAAATAAAGAAATTAGGGTGTTGTGTCCAATTTGTGTGTGTGTGTGTGTGTATATATATATATGTGTATATATATATATATATATATATATATATATATATATATATATATAATTTTTTAAAAAAATTAAATATTAGTCTTGGTGACAGATCTGATGACTCAGAATGAGAATGTCTGTGCCTGAGGCTGTTATCTTACTGTTGGGGAGGAGATGGAATGTGAAGATTATTGATTAGGTAATTATGTGGGACAATTGCACTGAGCCAGGAACAGAAAAGGCAGAGAGGCAGACCTGGCCTGCAGGGGCTTCTCCAAATAAACCTGATGGGGACTCTTGATGGATACAGTCATTCTCCCAGGCTTGGCAATGAACGTGTTCCATGTGAAGCAAGCAAGGTACTCCAAGTACTCAGAGTTCTCAGATTTTTTAGGGCTGTACCTTTATTTGTATTTTCACTAAAACTATTATTTGTTGCACTTGTCTCAGTTTCTGTGTTCTAAACTGGAGGAAGGTGGGGGATGATTAGAAGATCACCAAAAAACTCACCCAGCTTTTGGAATGAAGAAACCCCCCCCCCCCCCAGTTTTCTTAGCATAAACACAACAGGATGTAGTGTGTTATTATCTAAGAACCAGGCTGTGCAGGGGCAGACAAGTTAGATTCTAGTCCTCACCCCTCTTTGTGCCAGTTGTGTGACTTATCTGCAAGTTATCTGCAAGGTTCTTGACCTCTTTGAACCTCGATTTCTTGATCTGCATAATGGACAATGACTTGCTTTAAATGACATTTAAGGAAAGATCAGAAGTGGCAAAGAGTAGAAGTCAATCAATCAAAGCTCAGCAGCTGTTTATTAGTACCCCAACAATTACTAGAGCATGAACTCCTTAAAGGTTAGACACAATGTGTGAATATGTGATTTCCCTTTCCTCTTTCCCTACAGTCTACCTAACACTAGTAGAGGGCCACTACCAGGGATTGAACCCTGGTTCTTTCACATGCTGGGCCAGCACACCACCACTGAGCTGAGCCTTCAGATCCTCCCCCCCCCACAAAAAAAAAAAAAACAGATATACATATAGATATAGATATAGATATGGATATAGATAGATATAGATAGTCTACAGATCTGCAATTCTGTCTACTACAGGTTGTTCTGGTTCCCATCCCTCCTGGAGTGCAAGAGTTCAATTCTTTTTGCATGTGCAAGCCGCTTTTCCTAATCTAAATCCGTTCTTAGGATTGCTTTTAACATTTACTTGGTCCCTCATTAACAATGAGCTAAATAAAATCTTTGGCACATGCTCATTTTCTATCTGTATGACAGCCATGAATTTATTTTCTTTTGAAAGGCGTCCTTTAATTTTGCTGCTACTTCTTTACCAAAGCAGTGGATTTCTGTGGAGGGCAGAGACCTTGCCTGAATCTCCCTCTCAGGATCAGATGGAGTTGGACAGCATTAGCGTTAATATCTTGTCCTTGGGTAGACAGAAACCTCCCTAGGAGTCCGGCTTCAGGTCCTGTGCCAACAACCTGCGGTGACAAAGAGGAAAACACTTCTCTCAGAGAAATGGGCTCATAAGGAACCTCTGGACCCCCGGGGCAGCCTCCTAGGGCTACATGTCTTCCCCAAATCCCCTCCTGTGCAAGAACACCCTTCCTTCCTGAGGTGGCGCCCTAGCTGGAACCTAGAGATTATGTCTTTGGGGTCTCTGAGATCCGCGAGGTGCCACGGGAATTCTGGAGGGAAAGAGTGTTTTGGAGCCAGAAAGCCCCAAGCCGCCCAGGAATTTTGGCTCAGACTTGGAGCATTTCCTCCTGGGCCGGCCTGGCGCTCTCCTGGGGAGGGCTGCCTCCAGCACACTGGGCACTGACATTTGCCAGGCCAGCACCATGGGGCTCCTGCTCTGCGCACAGGCTGGGCTCGCCCTGCTCCGCGCCAAGGGTGCCTTGGCGGGTGGGTGGGACGGGGGCTCGGGCAGGACACCCAGGAAGACCGCGGATGGCAAGATAGGAATGATAGACAGAGGCAAAGAAAGAGGGCGAGGGCGAGGGCGACTGAAGGGGAGAGACAGCGGTGAAAAAATAGAGGTAGAGAAGGGTGGAGAAATGAAGATAAGAACAAGTTCTAAAGGAGAGGGGGAGCCTAAAAAGAGAGAAGGAAAGGCTGAGACAGAATGAGGCTTTGGGGATTCAGAAAAGCGATTTCCTCCATCAGGCTGTGGGTATGCTTTTGGAGCTCAGCGCGGGCCAGCGCAGCTTCCTCTGCGCCTTTGCGCGCTTCCATCAGGCGGCCCTCGGTGTCCATGCGGCTCAGCACCTCCTCTTCCTAGCATGCTTGCAGGTTGCGCAGTCTCCTCCAGCCCTTCGTGCTCGCCCTGGAGCGCCTGCTTCTCCTTGGTAGCTTCCCTCCCCCCCGGCAGGCGCAGGTGGCTAATCTTCTGCTCCTACAGCGCCCAGAAGTGGGACAGCTCTGAATACTTCTGGCACAGCACCAGCAGCTCCACTTCAGGCAGCTTGTTCAACTGCTTCAGCTTGTGCACGTGCTCTTGAAGGTGGCAAAGCTGTCTTTGAGTTCCTGGAGCTGCACCTTCTCCTGAGTGCGGATGGACTTGAGGTCGTTGCTAATGGCAGCTACCTGGCTCAGGTCTAGGTTCTCCAGGCTGTGCATCAAGGATCCGGAACTGGACAAGTAGCTGCTGCGCACGGAGAGCCAGGAGGACACCGGGGCTCAGTAGTTGGAGTAAGCAGAGCGCGCTGTGCTGTAGCGCTGCGCAGGCTGTGGAGATGTGCACCCAGGGAGTCTCCACATAGCACCACTTGTAGGAGGTCTAGGCTCATAGCTTTCATGTTGGTGGCCAGTGCCCCCCCACCCCCCCCCCACCCCCTCACCCCCTGGGTTTGATTCACAGCATCTCAAAAACCACAAACCAAACCACTATTTTTAGGTCTGATGTTAAACATCCCCTCTGTCCCCAAGGTTCAAAAGGTGCCTCAGTGGATGATTATAAGTAGAAAAGTAGGGGACAGGAATCAGGTATTGGCAGCTTTTCCATTTTTATTTGTGTGTGATTTTTTTCATGTAAATGTTAAATATGCAAAGTATTAATGCAGATCAAAATGTTTCAATGAACAAATTCTGGCAATTCAGCTGTATGATGATTATAAAGGTCTACTATTATTTTTCTTTTTTTGGACTGTGGCAGTATTTTGATTGTTTACAAACTAAGTTAACTTCTTACTGACAGCCACTAAATGTAGTTGGTAGAATTTTGATCATACAGTGGATTTCACTCACTATGCCTTTCTGAGTTGTCCCACATGTAGTGCAGGTTTTTAATACTGTCCATCTTCTGTGCTGTTTTTATAAATTTGCTATTAAAATATAGGAAGCCAGCCACTGTGACACATGCTGGTAATCTCAAGTATTCCAGAGGTTGGGGCAAGGGATTACAAGTTCAGGGGCAGACAACTCTGCAACTTAGTGAGCCCCTGTCTCAAAATAAAAACTTAAAAAGGCCTGGGGATATAGCTCAATGGTGGAATGTCTCTGGGTTTAATCCCCAGTACCTAAATAAATAAATACATGCAACTGTTAAAAAGATGTATGTTCATGAAGCATGTTTTATATTGGGGGGAGAAAAGAAACATGAATAGGGCACTGTCTGCATAAATAATGGTATGTCCATCCACAGAATCCTTTGTAGCTCCTACATGGAATAAAGTAGATTTATGTGTACTCACTTTCATAAATTTTTTTCAAATTTTTGATGATCTCCCAAGAATTGATGCTAGGACACAGGTAGACATGAATGTGAAAGCAAACTATTTTTAGTTGATACCCTGTTTCTATATTTTTTCTCCATATATACTGGAAACACAGGCAATATGTAGAGAAGAAATAGGAGAGTCCACCACGTTATGGGAACAGAACTGGAATTATTTGGCATAGGAAATTAGTGACAGGGAGGAGTTTGATGTTTTGCATTTTATACTTTATTACTTTGTGGTCTAACATAACAAGAAATTAAAGTGTGTGTGTGTGTGTTTTGAATCTTAAATTCACAATATTAGGCAACCAATCCCTAACTTTGAGCTATAAGAATTTCTGTGGATTTAACTGTTCTTTGATAATTTCGCACTGAGCTAAACTACTGTGGAATGTCCAACCAAGTATGAGAAATTCATGGCAACTGACTAGGGACTGAAACCTCCAAAAACATAAACTAATCCTGGTAAGGTGGACTGCTAAGAGCCAAGTATATGATGCATGGCATTTTTAGTCTAAAGGTGACGCCAGCTAGCCATTGAGATGATATGATTATGTTAAGATTTGCATTCATATGGATATTGGACTCCTGCTGTTCACCTAGGCCGGCTACGGGACTCCTGGAGAGTTCCCATTGGTTGGGGAAGTACAGTAGGAGGGAGTTCCGGGGGAGGAGCTCTCTCTGCGGGTCCGGGAGGAGGCCGCGTGGGTGAAAAAAATCTGCCCGGGCGGTACCGGACATTGGCGGCAGTTTCAAAAAAAATAAACTTTGTTCCTGCTTGAGTGGCTCGTGATTTTGTGCCCAGCCAGACTGCGGCAACTGGTGGCCCGCACGGGGAACGCCTGAAGTTTGGAGGTGAGTAAAATTGCTCGCCCCTGAGGGAAGGCAACAAAATGGGTGACCATTTCAAAAAACAATGTGTTCTCGTTTTGATTTATCTTGTTTTTGTTTCAAGCTGCCTATCCCTAGAATTTTCTCAGGCAAACTGGGAAAATTGGTTGGCTCAAGGTTTGAAGTTGTTCGGCCCTGAGAAAGAGAAAATTGATACAACTGTTCTTTGTTCGGTTTTTGTTTCATTCTGTTTCGGTTTTGTTTTATGCTATCTTATTGGGTTGCGTTACCTTTATAGTAGATTAGAAACTAGTAAAAAACAAACCGAAAGACTGTTAAGTAAATTGTTAGAGGTCCAGACTATGGTAGAAAACATGTTAGGTCAAGCGAAAGAGAAGGTCTCTCAAGCTAGTCAGACAGAGGAAGATTTGAAGAAAGAAAGCTTAGAGGAAAAACAACCATCAGGCGGGGAATTACAACAGGAGGCTGCTACTAACTCCGTTCTATCACCAGAGGGCGTAATTCAACCAACAGCTCCATCTACAGCTGAGCGGCCCTCAACTCCCGTAGTTGATGGACGGAATCCTGAGGCAGGACCCCAAAGATTAGCATGCCCTGTACTTGAGCAGGCAGGAGGGCAACGAATTCACCGTGCTTTAGATTTCAAAACAGTGAAGCAATTAAAGGAGGCTGTAACAACCTACGGGCCGCAAGCACCCTTCACTGTGAGCATGGTCGAATCCATTACCAACTTAGACATGACGCCAGCAGATTGGGCTAACATGTGTCGATCTGTGCTAAATGGAGGACAATATTTGTTATGGAAGGTTGCCAATGAGGAATTTTGCATGGAGACAGCTAGGCGAAATGCAACAGCCGGTTACCCTCAAAGAAATCTAGAGATGTTATTAGGAAAAGGACCTTATGAGGGTCAACGGCAACAAATTGAATATGATCCTGGCGTATACGCACAAATTGCTGCAGACGCAGTTAGGGCATGGAAAACTTTACAGGGGCATGGAGATTTACAAGGACAATTATCTAAGGTAATACAAGGAGCTAATGAACCTTACGCTGAATTTGTAGATAGGCTTATTCAGACAGCATCTAGAGTATTTGGAGATACAGAACAGGCAATGCCATTTATAAAACAACTGGCTTATGACCAAGCAAATCGTTGCTGCAGAGAGGTCATCAGACCATGGAAACATGAAGATTTAAACACATATATTAAATTATGTAGAGACATTAATGAACAAGGGCAAGTCTTAGCAGCAGTACAACAGGCTTTAGATGCCAGGCCAAAAACATGCTATAATTGTGATCAAACAGGACATTTTAAAAGGAGTTGCCCCATAGGAGGAGGGTTTAACAAGGCTAGGTATCAAAGGAATAGAATACCGGGTATTTGCCCACGATGCCGTAGAGGGAAACATTGGGCTAATGAATGCCGTTCTCAAACCACCATAGAAGGTATTCCGTTATCAAAAAACAGACAAGGACCAAGTGTTTACCCACGATATCGTGGAGAAAGACATCAGGCTCCATTGCCAAAAAACGGACTGGAGGGCCCAATGCTCCGGGGCCCCAAACCACAAATATATGGGGCAGTGGAGGAACCCAGCAACACCATCAAGGTAGTGCCCAGGACGCATTATCCATTAAATCCCTCATCAGACAAACTAGAGGGAGCGCAGGGTTGGACATCTGCGCCTCTGCCAGAGCAGTACTAACTCCAGAGATGGGAGTTCAAATCATTCCCACAGGAGTAAAAGGACCTCTTCCCCAAGGAACAGTAGGCTTATTATTGGGACGCAGTTCTTCAACACTAAAAGGACTTATGATAAGTCCTGGGGTAATTGATCCCGATTATGAAGGTGAAATAAAAATTATAGCTAGTTCTCCAAGAGGTATATCAGTAATTTCACCAGGAGATAGAATAGCACAGTTATTAATAATACCCAGCCTACATGATAAATTTTCCAGTCGTACTGTAGAAAGAGGTTCCAGGGGATTAGGCTCCACAGGTGTAGACTGGGCTATGCTGTCTTTAAATCTAGATTCTCGCCCAATGCTAAAACTAAATATTCAAGGACATGACTTTAATGGGCTACTTGATACAGGTGCAGACCTTAGCATAATATCTCGTCAAGAATGGCCAAAACACTGGCCATTACAACAAGCCACTCAAACGCTTCGAGGCCTAGGAGTGGCAACTAATCCCCATAGAAGTGCAATGGTATTAGATTGGAAGGATCCTGAAGGATGTGAAGGAACTATACAGCCCTATGTATTGGATCATCTTCCTATAAATTTATGGGGACGAGATGTCCTAGATCAATTAGGTTTGACATTAACAAATAACATCAATCCTAATGCACCCACTACTAGAGCTAGACAAGGCTTTAGGAAAGAAGAAAGATTAAGAGAACAAGAACAAGGTATGACAGCACCAATTCAAATAGATCAAAAAACAAATAGACATGGATTGGGTTTTCAGAAAGGGCCACTGAGACAATCAAAATTACTTGGAAATCAAAAAGACCAGTGTGGGTTCCTCAGTGGCCCCTGACTAAAGAAAAGATACAAATAGCCCATGACCTGGTCAAACAACAATTAGCGGAGGGACATATACAACCTTCCGTATCTCCCCATAATACTCCCATTTTTGTCATTAAAAAGAAATCTGGTAAATGGAGATTGTTACAAGATTTAAGAGCCATTAATAATGAGATGGTTATTATGGGACCTGCTCAATCAGGGATTCCCCAATTGTCTGCTTTACCAAAAACCTGGTATGTTTTAGCTATAGATATTAAAGATTGTTTTTTTTCAATTCCAATTCATCCCGAGGATAGTCCACATTTTGCATTTACTATCCCTGCACTAAATCATGAAGGTCCTGATCAGAGATATGAATGGAAAGTACTCCCTCAAGGGATGGCTAATAGTCCAACTATGTGTCAAATTTATGTTAACAAAGCAATCCAGCCACTTAGAAATCAAAATCCTGAACTACAAATATTTCACTATATGGATGATGTGTTATTGGCACATAAAGATAAAAACACATTGCTAGAATGTTATGCCACACTTACAAATTTATTAAAAAATTATAATCTAGAGATAGCAATAGATAAAGTACAATTAAATCTTCCAATTAATTATTTAGGGGTTTTATTATCCTCAACCATGGTCCGTCCACCCAAAATTCAAATACGAGTAGATCAACTCAAATCACTTAACGACTTTCAAAAGTTATTAGGAGACATAAATTGGATAAGGCCTTATCTAGGCATACCAACAGGAGAGTTGGGACCTTTATTTGATATTCTAAAAGGTCCATCAGATCCAAATTCACCCCGCATTTTGACGCCTGAAGCAAGAAAGACATTAAAAATCATTGAAACATATATGGAAAATATGCATTTGGATAGAATTGATATAAGTTTGCCTTTATTATTTATTGTACTGCCAACAAAAAATATTCCTACAGGAGTATTCTGGCAAGAAGGTCCATTATTGTGGATACATTTATCTTATTCTCCTAACACTATTCTTACTAGGTATCCTGAGGCTGTAGGACAATTAATACTCAAAGGAATAAAAGCAGCCAAGGGAGTGTTTGGGATTTCTCCCAATAAAATTATTACTCCATATACTATGGATCAAATTGATGAGTTAGCTAATGAGTTAAATACTTGGGCAATAATCATGTGTAAATCTAATGTTACATTTGATAATCACTTACCGTCTAATCCTTTGTTGTCTTTTTGGTCTAAACATCCTGTAGTTTTTCCAAAGATGACAAAAAAAAAACCCTATCATGAATGCTCCAAATATATTCACTGATGGGTCAAATAATGGTACAGCAGCAGTAGTTACCCCTGATCAAACTTTTACATTTTTAGTACCCAAACAGTCAGCTCAAAAGGTAGAGCTTAATGCAGTATTACAAGCTTTTATGATGTTTAAAAATTCTGTATTTAATTTATTTTCTGATAGTCAGTATGTAGTTAATGCTATAGTATCCATTGAAGATGCTGGTAGGATTTCCCCTTCTTCTACTGTTTTCTCTTTGTTTTCTACTATACAAAGTCTAATCTGGGACAGAAAAGATCCATTCTTTATAGGACATATCAGGGCACATACAGGATTGCCTGGAGCCCTTAGTTTGGGCAATGAGTTAGCAGATAAAACTACACATGACATACATATTTTCTCCACAATAGAAGAAGCTATAAATTTTCATAAAAGGTTCCATGTCAATGCTAATACTTTACAAAAGCGTTTTAAAATAACTAAAGAACAAGCCCGACATATAATAAAACAATGTCAAAATTGTGTGACATTTTTACCACAAGTTAATCTTGGAGTCAATCCTAGAGGACTGATACCTAACCATATTTGGCAGATGGACGTCACACACTTGCCAGAATTTGGAAAATTAAAATATTTACATGTTACAGTTGATACTTCTTCCGGATTTCTGATGGGCTCCCTTCATGCTGGAGAAAAAACTAAAGATGTTATAGCTCATTGCTTACAAAATTTTGCCACTGTGGGCGTTCCAAAACAGTTAAAAACCGATAATGGTCCTGGTTATACGTCCACCTCTTTTAAACAATTTTGCTCATCATTTGGCATTACTCACATAACAGGAATTCCATACAATCCACAAGGACAAGGCATAGTTGAAAGAGCTCATCAAACTATTAAAATGTACTTATTAAAACAAAAGGAGGGAATTGGAAAGGGGTATATATCCCCCAAAGATAAACTTAAAATAACCCTTTTTACTCTAAACTTTTTAAATTTGGATTCATCAGGGCTTAGTGCTGCGGAAAGACATTTGTATCCAAAAAATGTACATAAGCCTAAGGTACTTTGGAAAGATATTCTAACAGGACAATGGAAAGGTCCTGACCCAGTGATAGTCTGGAGTCGGGGCTCTGTTTGTGTTTTTCCACAGGAAGAACAGCAGCCGATTTGGATTCCAGAAAGACTAACTAAAACAGCTCCTACAGAACAAAAGGAAGATGATTCCACTCAAATCCATAACAGCTGATATCCAGATCTCCAGCTTGGCTATTCTTACATCTGTGACAGTGATTAACCAGGATGTTTTTTTCAATATCTATTTTATTATTGCTTTTTCCCACATCATAAAGTTCTATTTTATTTTTGAGCTCATACAGACCTAGGTTAATGTTTTTTCTGATCAGTTTTTTTGACTGTGGAGTTTTTGAACATTGCAATGGAGATTTCACCTAGGTAAAGCTACAAGGCCTTTACTATTGTCTTATGTGTTATATGTTACGTGTGCACACTTCTGTTTTGTGTTGTATGTCTGTATGTGCATATGTCCATATTTCACATATGAGGGGCGCTCATGCACATGGATCCAAAAAAAAAAAAAAAAAAAATTTTTTTATTATTATTCACGTGATTTTAATAGTTTAATTTAATTTGGGTAAACAGCTGTTGAGGATTGTTTTAATATATGAACAAATAGAAGGTTAACAGATCTGTTTGTTTACTTTCACCTTTCCTTTTCATTATATTTAATAATTCTGTTCAGGATAATGTAAATTGTTCTAAATATTGTTCTCTTAGTACCTGTTGAAATGTTACATATTTTTTTTTAGCATCATTGTCAAAATTCCTATTTTCATCCCAGTGCCGGTGAAGACAAAGATAAAACCAAACTACAACTTCTTCGAGAGTTATCACAACAAACCGTGTAAACTGATACATCAATGATTTATAACTCAACAAGTAATGCTCAATCAATGAGTCGATTTATTTTGGAAGGATATGGACATATTGATAGATTCCTCTGCTTTGAACTGCTTACAGAACTTGCCTGGACTATGTATCACTTGTATGCTTTATTTTGGGAGGATATGGACATATTGATAGATTCCTCTGCTTTGAACTGCTTACAGAATTTGCCTGGACTATGTATCACTTGTATGCTTTGTGATCTATTTGTTGATGCAGCGAATTATGGTAGTGCTAGCGTATCTTTGCTGATGTGTCACCAGTGATGTAATTTTTCCTAGGAGCCGTTAATTGACTTGGTGTCATGACATTTCTGTATCCTCCTCCCTTCTACTAGTGATGGTCTAATTTTGGGGGCCAACAGAGGTGAGGTAAGAACCTCACCCCCCCACTGGTACATAGGCCTATCCACAAGTATGGCTATATGCTGGACTGGTAGTCAGTGACGGGTATGATCTAATTGCAGTGGTATCAACCTAAGACAGGAGGCTGACGCCTAAAAGTCAGTTTTCCGATGACGGGTAAGAACCATATGTTGAATTGGACAAACCTAACAGGCACGGTCCCTAGCCAGATTGCTTGTTACTTAAACAGAAGGGGGGAGATGCTAAGAGCCAAGTATATGATGCATGGCATTTTTAGTCTAAAGGTGACACCAGCTAGCCATTGAGATGATATGATTATGTTAAGATTTGCATTCATATGGATATTGGACTCCTGCTGTTCACCTAGGCCGGCTACGGGACTCCTGGAGAGTTCCCATTGGTTGGGGAAGTACAGTAGGAGGGAGTTCCGGGGGAGGAGCTCTCTCTGCGGGTCCGGGAGGAGGCCGCATGGGTGAAAAAAATCTGCCCGGGCGGTACCGGACATTGGCGGCAGTTTCAAAAAAAATAAACTTTGTTCCTGCTTGAGTGGCTCGTGATTTTGTGCCCAGCCAGACTGCGGCAGTGGACAACACCTATTATTCCAACAACTCTGGAGGCTTAGGAAGGATTGTCACAAATTCAAAACCACCTAAGCAACTCTGTGTAACCAAAAATAAAGAGGGTTGGCAAACTAGTTAAGTGGAGAAGACCCATGGATTCAACATTTAGGCCATCAAAAAAAAAAATCTTAGAATAAGCATTATCACAGCTATTAGCTGTTGTAGGGGGAAAATTAACACAGCTAACTTGATAACTTTATGTGGCTAACTTGATAACTCTATGTGAACATTCTTATCTGGGGATTCAGTGTTCTGTAAGAAAAGATAGCATTTTCCTGTGGAAACATCTAGAAGCAGAATTGCTAGGCATCTGCCACTTCAATCAACATTCCAAGTGACTGTCCAAATAAGACATTCCCCCTGTTAGAGTTGCTATTTATCCACCTATACTCAGTCTCATTATATGAAGGAAAATATTTACAAAATAAAGGTTTGTATGCTACATGCCTTTGAAATGCATGCAAAACATGTTTTATTTTGTCATTTAATATCATTTCAGAATTTCACACTTAAATAAATGTGAGATACATGACAAACATAGCATCTGAAACTCTTCACAATGGTTCCAAGAGGGTGGGCAAAGGACAACCATAAATGCAAGATTTCTTCACTAGTCTTGGTGTTGCTTAAGTGACAAGAACGAGTGTAGCATCTTTAGTAATCAAACATAATGATAGCAAAATGAAAAGGACTGACAAAAAATTCTCTATCCTTGGCCTGCTTCTACACAAAACACCCCAGGAGTCAACAGGATTTTCAGGAAGAGCATCTCCAGCTGCATGTGTGAATGGTGCCCCGCCCCCTAGTGGTCTGAGGGATGTAGCCTGCAGAGCTGGGTCCACAGAAGCTGTTGGAGAGACAGGAAAATCTCTGGTGGAAAACTTCAAGGTGTTCTATGTCCTAGAGTCGCAAATTGTGAACCTGGTTCCAATGGAAAAATTCTGTGATACCGCTGTCTTCAAAGTTTCTCTCAAAAACTCAGATCAACAATATCCAAAGTCTCCCCTGGGCACCCTCAGATATCATTGACCTGCATGCCCAGGTGACTGTCAGAACACTCTGGATTCACAAACAGGGGCTCTCATCTCAGTGCAGGAACCTCCAGGAGTTCTTGAAGTTGTAGTAGCTGAACCTGTGGCTTCAATCCAAGTTCTGCTTCAGTAGGGACCTGGGCTGCTCTCTAGCAACTTGCTGTCCATGTAACACAAAAGGTAGCCCATGTAGGAGGATGGAGGTATCCAACTCAATTATGGCCCAAGAAAGATTCTGCCAAGAATGTGAATTGGAAATCGAATGACACAGCAACAGGCACATGCCTGCCACAGGACACCGCAGGCACATTCACTGTGAGCACAGTGGGAGAGTTGAGGGCTGGGGGAGATTTTTAAAGGCAAAGGTAAAAAGAACTACAATACATATTTCCAAATAATAAGTCTTGGCAACTGTAGTAAAGAACAAGAGAGATGTAAGTTCAAAGTTAAACAGACAGTTTCTGGACACACATCGCTGCAGAAGTCTGTTCTAAAAGGCTGAATTCCAGCAGACTCTTGTAAATTCTTGTCAAGCAACCCTGGCTGAGATGTCTTCCTTCATAATGTCCTGGCTTGGTTTTTGTGGGTTTGTTGGTGACGGTGGACACACATGAAAATCCATTGTGATACCAATGACACTGTCAAATTTCAGAGAGTCCAGGCTGTCCTGGCAGACTATAATATCCTGAAGATGCTGCTCTGCTTCAGGGAGGAGAGCAGCAGCATGCAGACCCTGCCATACAAAGGCACTGTAGAGGACCTTATCTCCAAGGTGGAGATAATTTGTGAGACAGGCTGTGCAAGATGGATCTACCTAAGCACACATTGGTTTGAATCTGGCAAGTGCTGTCTTTGTGCCTGTTGCTGTGGCAGTGGCTGCCTGAGTCCATCTTTCTCCAGAGCACTAGGAGAGGCACAGTCAGGGATCTATGAGTGGTGGGTACTGCTACCCCTCCAGAAGACACTGAGAGTTCAGGAAGCTGTGAGGAAGGGCTGTTAGTTGGGATAAAGGGGGATGTATGAAGTATTGGGGAAGTTTTTTTTTTATTATTTTTCTGTTTTTATTTTTTTTTTAATATTCTAGGGCATTTGTGATTTTTTTGAGTTTTTTGTTTGTTTGTTTTTGTTGTTGTTTTCAAGAAAATTTCCTACAATGAGCATCTTTATTTGCACATTCAAGAGACTCTTAGCTCTGACCCTGAGAGCATGACTACAGGATGACTTCTGACTCTAGGTCCCTAAAACTCAATGCCAAGGACTTCAGTTAAAATTTCAGCCAAGTCATCAAATGTTTCACACCTCTGCTCAGTTGGGGACATTAGAATTGGGTCCTGAACTGGCAGTTTCTCTTGGTAACTCTGTGGCTGTTGCAGCTGTGGATTATAAGAAACCCAGGCACTTTGCTGCTGTGGTCCCCACAGATCCAAGTGGTCCATGTCCTGCTGCTGCTGCATCATTGCCTGCACACTATTGTCACAGGGCAAAGGCAAGTCATCAAATAGTTCATACCCTTCACCCCAGACCTGCTGGTTTGGGGACCTGGGCTGCTCTCTAGCAACTTGCTGTCCATCTAATGCAATAGGCTCTGGAAGAACACTCAACTCCATTTGTGGAGTAGATGTGCACTCAATCTGAGACCTTGAGTCCTCTCCATTCTTTTGAGAATCCGCATCCTGCTCTTGTGGAAAGGAGGGCAACTGCTGCCCCAAGACATTGTGCTTCTCAGACAATAGAAGTGGGTCCTGAACAGGCAGCTTCTCTTTATAACTCTGGTGCTGTTGCAGTTGTAGATTATAATATCCCCAGTCACTCTGCTGCTGTGGTCCCCACAGATCAAAGAGGTCCATGTCCTGCTGCTGCTGCATCTTTCCCTGGGCATTATTGACACAGGGCAAAGGCAAGCCATCAAATAGTTCATAGCCCTCACCCCAGACCTGCTGCTTTGGGGAACTGGGCTGCTCTCTAGCAACTTGCTGTCCATCTAACACAAAAGAGTCACAGGAGCCATTCTCTTCACTGGGGACTCCCCATGTCTCCACCGGAAAGGAGCCAGCGTTTCCCTGTGGAGCCTGCTGGAGGCAAGAAGGCTGTGCAGTGGCGCTGTTGTCATATTGCATCTGGGCCTCCTGGTGCCCTAAGACAGGATGATACCCTTGGACAGGGAACTCATGTCTTCTCCTGGTGTCAACCGCTCTCTGTTTCTCTTTGAGTCGTAGTCTGGATCTTTTATTTTGAAACCAAATCTAAAAAGAAAGAAATTATTTTCAATAAAATATTTTATAGTAAAGCTTAATTTCAGCATTATCACTGACTTGCTCATTGGCCTGGGGTAGACACACTAAAGGCAATCCATCCTGGGCTGAACCATGGAGGTTATTGTGGAAGTTATGAACAGTGCACAATTCCAAACTCCCAACTCTTCCCAGGATCTACCCAAACCATTCTGTCAATGTAAACACAGGCTTTTCAAAGTCTCCCAACAACCTCTCTGCAACCTAGGAGAGCCCCAGGTGCCCTGCACACTTTCCTACAGCCTCTGGATTTTTACCAAGATCCCCATCAACACCCATTCATGACTCCATGTCCTGTAAGGTTATTCATAAATTTGTTGCATTTAAAAGCCATAAACAGAACAAACAAAAGTTTGTCAAAACTAGACAGTGTATTATAGATGTGATCCTAACAATCGAATAGAACAACTCTAGTCAACATTTTTTTCTCCTGCATCAATTCATGATAATTGCAATGCCAGCCATAGTGCACAAAGCTTTGAGGTATGTGTTTAAAAATGACAGAATGCTTTTTAGAATAGGTTACTTAATTAGCTAGGTTTGTAGAGGCTCACTGTCAAGAGTGCCTGGAGTATTTTGATATTTGATCACTCCTGAAACCCATCTCCCAATCAGGATGAATTTAGGTTAACATCTAGGAAAATCTTTGATCCCCACTTAGGAGGTTTAAAATTATAACTCTACATAACAAAACTGGTCCTTCTAAATATATGCTCTCATTTTCCCTTCCAACATAATTAAACACAAAGAAAATAAGATGTGAGCATCCATCATTTGTCAACAGTTAGCAGGTGGGTTCAAAATGATGAGACCAAAAGGCAGGTGCTCCCTTTCTTATTTCCAGACTCCCTAGGATCCTCTCCCTGACCATGCTTGCTTCTGCATCACATGGGCTTATTCTAAACTGTTGCACTGCTTTTCAAACCAGTTCCTCTCCCTGGCATTATCTGGTTATGATTTTCTACTTCTTAGTATAGCATCATTCATTTGCAGGATGTTTGAAATGTTTCCAGTTCATGGAACATTTGAAATAAAATAAATTCATAGCTGACAGGGAATGTGCTACTCTTTTATTTTGCAACACTGTAATTACATTTCCTTTCTTATTTTCTCTAAGAAAATGTTCTCCTAGTCTCAGGCAACAAATATTTTCAATAAGCATTGGATATTGATAGAAGAGAGATATTGCAAACCCAATTCACTATACATTAGGGCAATCCCAACACAGTAAAACTTTGTGCAGCATAAACAATAATTCACAAAAATCATCATATCAGAAATTCCCAAAACAAAATATTGGCTCATGTCCCAAATGGCTACAAAGTGCCTACTAATGCTATGAGGTGCCACATGTGGGACATAATTGAACCAAGTCTTTCTCCTGCACCTTGGGTGATCACCTCTTGGGAGTTACATTGGCATACCATAGTTAGCAGTTTGCAAATAAAATCCTCCAATGTCTCTGCCAAAAAACAAATCAGGACAAATTGAAGTGCCATCCTTAAATCTTATCACTGAATACTCAACATCTCTGCAAACTCTTTGTCCCAACTTTAAAATACCCAATCTTCCCAGTTTTCCATAATTCCATAGCCAGCACCATGATCAAACCTGGCACAGTTACTATTCTGAATAATTACTGAGCATGTTAATGGGTGCCTACTCCCAACATTACCTCACGGTTGTTGATTTTTTCATAAAAGTAACATAATAAATTCACACCCACACTGAAATGAAACTGTGACAAAGATCAACAATATCCTATGTGAAGAAATGACATGAGACATTTTCAAAAAATCATTGTATTTACTGTATTATATAAAAAAGGTATGTTCATGCAAATTTTCCAAATTTGACTTACGTTGATTGAGCTTATGGGGCAATGCATTTGCTTTGCCAGCTCTTGCCGGGTCCCAAAATCCGGGTAGGAATTCTGTTCAAATGATCGATTAAGAATCTCCAACTCATGTTTTGTAAATTTGTGCCGCGGTTTTCCTAACCCTTTTTCCTTTTTTGTTTCTTCTACTTCCATAGGACTATCTTCAATTGAAGATGCTGAAAGTACAGAAACAGAAAAAAAAAAAAAAAAAGATTGAGGATTGCCAGTAGCATCCAGAGGAAAAAAATGTTATTTGTTCACCAAGATTTTAACAATGCAGAGCTCTGCCTCACAACTTATTCATATTATTAACACCAAAATGGATTAACTGCTGATCCTTAAAAATATGAGGAAAACATTAGATTATAATATGCATGGTAGAGAAGAATTTTAGTCTGGCCAAAATTCAAAATATATAAAAAGAGACAAATAAAAAATGTTCAGTCAAAACAATAATTGAGGAAATACAGCTAAACCAGCTCATATCATTCTGATAGCCAATACTTTAAATGGTTGGTGGAAGAGTAGGGGATGAATAAGATTATATAAAATAGAAAGGAAGCATTGGGTTGGGACAAGTATTTATCATATTGTCCCCTTTGATTTTTTGCTCATACGATGACATTCAAAATAAGCTTAGCCTTCAACATAACAATTAAGTAAAGGATACTTGAGGTTTGGGGAGCATGTTTACATGACTTACATGATCCTTTCTGAAACCCTCTTCAATAGGATAGCAGCCTTAAAATAATGGACACAGCGTGTCATGTCAGATCAGGTACACAGAGTATATTTGTTTCATGATAGTTAGAATTGAGCCAAGGCCTCAGGCATGCTAGGTGAACACTCTACCACTGGGTCACACTCAAAGCAAAAATAGAAAGAAAGGCTAGAGATGTAGCTCAGTGCTGCAGCATCCTGAGTTCTATCCCAGCACAACACCAAAATAAAGGAAGAAAAATGAGTACATAGAGTGGGAGATACAATTCTAAAGGTACAGTATCTTTATGAGATTGAAGTTAAGTTAGTATTAAGAGGAAAATAAAATATTTTGACTGTAATTTTCTTTTCTGTAAAAAAAAAGAGCTACAGAATTGATACAAAAGAAATTGACAAGAAAGTGAAAACAAGCCAATACCAAAAAAAAAAAAAAAAAAAAAAAACATCATAGCAATAGAACAAAGGTGGGAGAAACACACACACACACCCACACACATACTTTTGTAAAATACACCATACAAGAAAAATGGCAGTATTAACCCTACTCCCTCCTCCTTGGGCCTTCAATCCCTCCAGTGGCTTGGTTTTCCATTATTTTTCAAATGGGAAGGGGATAAACCCACCTGCTGTCACACTAGTTGTACTTCATTCCAGCCACTTTTTTTTTTTTTTTTTTTTTTTTGAGACAAGGTCCTAAAAAGTGACCTCAAACTTGAGATCCTACTATCTCAGGCTCCAGGAGTCGCTGCCAATGTAGACATGCACCCCATGCCTTGCTACTAGTTAATTGTACAGAATATTGGGATTTTGGGTGACACACTCAACCATTCATAAAAACGTGTTTGATTGATACACCCTCCCTGTTTCTACCCTTTCCTCTCTGGGTGACCTAATCCAATTGGAAGGCATCCATTCTTCCATAGAACACAAAAATGAGACATTCATTTCTGATTCAAAAGAAATTAAATTTAACAACTGGTCCTGAGAAAACTGGATACCCACATGGAAAGGATAGAGTTGGACCTTTTACCCAATAGGGAAATATTATCTCAAAATTCAAAGAATTATAAATAAAGCTAGAAAAATGCATAAAACTTGCTGTAACAAAAACTTGGAAGAAGGTTTCATGATATTGAATTTGGCCATGATTTCATAGATATATCATCAAAAGCACAAACAAAAAAAAATTATTAGAGGGGCTGGGGCTGGGGCTCAAGAGGTAGCGTGTGCTCGACTGGCATGCGGGCGGCCCGGGTTCGATCCTCAGCACCACATACAAACAAAGATGTTGTGTCCGCCGAAAACTAAAAAGAAAATAAATATTAAAAAATTCTCTCTCTCTCTCTCTCTCTCTCTCTCTCTCTCTCTCTCTCTCTCTCTCTTTCTCTCTCTCTCTCTCAAATATCTTTAAAAAATTATTAGACTATAACTAAATAAAAACTGTGCATGAAAGGACACAAGGAAGAAAATGAAAGGACAATCTGTGGAACAGGTGAATCCCTTTGAAAACCACACCTGATACAGTGCTGATATCAAGACATAAAGAACCATATCTCTAAAGTGGGCAAAGGATTGGAATAGACATTTCGCCAACTCAGATATACAAATTGTCATTAAGCCTGTGAAAAGATGATCAACATTACAAATCACTAAGAAAGCCAAATTTAAATTCACAGAAAAATCAAACCTCACTCCCATCACCAATGCTACTATGCACAAACCAAATAAGCACAACAAAACAACTGCAGAGGAGGAGCAGAGGAACTGGAACCCCTGATGCCCTGTGGGTGGGAAGACAAAATGGTGTAGTTACAATTGAAAATAATATGGTCAATGCTCAAATATAATTAAAAATTACTATATTATCCAGCAATATCATTTGTATTAGGTACCTAGAGTAGTCAAAGTCATTGGGACAAAAGTACAATGATAGTCCTCAGGAAATGGAGAGGGGGCTGGGGGGTTTGCTTTAATTGTCACAAAGTATCAGGTCTACAAGGTGAAAAGAGCTCTGTGGAGAGTTGATGGTAATGGTTACAGGACAATGACATGTAGGTGATGTCACTGAAGTGTACATTTAAAAATGGTGGTGAGGGTAAATTTTACCTGTTTCATTAAAATTAAAAAAAAAAAAAAAAAAAAAAAAACTCAAGGAAATAACCCAAAAGAGAAAATATGAATCTGTACACTTTACAAAACATAGGTTACTTGGCAGTAAAGTCACTTAAAAAATAACTAACCTGTGCCTGAAAACAGATTTAATTCACTCTCAAAGTGGAATCTCTTTGGCTTTAAAGGCCCAACCTACAAATAAAGTTGCAGGGCACATGCGTTTTTCACACAGGAACTTCAGGGGCTTCAACATTGACTCCATTCCAGTCAGACTAAGCCCAGAGCTATTCCCTCTCAGTCATGCACCAAATAAAAATGTTGTGGCCAAGGATGGACTAGATATATGATGCTGATGCCTCATGGCATATCATTGAGTTACTATTGACATCAGATTTATATTAGATTTTGTAAGTGAACTCTATGATGTCCACACAGGAAAAATCTCCTCATATGTTTCTCAGAAACAATCCTCACCATTAAGCAATGCCTGATTGGAAACGTATTTTTTTGATGATTTTAATATGAGAAATTCAATTACTCTTAAAATACAGGCATTTTCATTTCTGTCTTATGTAGCAAAAAACAATTTTATATAGAAAAAAAAATTTTGAACATAGTATTTAGTCATCATGGTGAGCTATGAGAGTACATTTGAGGCTTCTCCCTGTCTAGAAGTGGCTGCTGAGAAGAGTAAAGGAAGCAATGCTTTTCATAATGTGACCTAGGAGACAGAAAGTTTCTTCAGATTTTCCTAAGCAGTACCACTTTTCAACCACTTATTCTAGAGAACCATCAAAGATATGCCGCATGAGGTACTAGACATGAGAATGCAAATTACCCAATGTTTTGAAACAACTCCTAAATGGGAATTTAAAATTTAAAAACAACAACAACAAAATCATCTATTCACACTTGGGGAGTCCAGATGAGCACAGCCAAGTTTTCAGAAAAGCTTCTGGTCTGGTTCATCCCACTCCTCACCCAAAAACTCATATACAAAAGTTTCAGATTTTCTGAAAAGCAAATGTTCATCCTTCAAATGTTTGAAAAATGTGAGGTTTCTGGAAGCCAAAGCTCAGTAGTAAAAAGAACAACCAAAGATATTATCCTGTGAACTGCAGTAGCCCCCTGAGTCGAAGCAGGGCCTCTAGTGCCTATTTACCTGAGATCCATGATGGCTTTGTGGAGAAATTCACATCCCATACAGACTGTAGTAATTCAACACTGTTGTTTCTTTTGGGGGGAGGGGTAGTTTCCTGAACATTTTTTTCCTCTGAGACCATGTGCCCAGTGGACTACTGAGTCCACTATGTACACTTGGGAGGAGGGTCATGTAAATTGCAAGACAGCTACAACTGAACCCACAGCCTTCACCTTTCAGCAAGGGCTCATCTACAAAAAGAAATCAGAACTACAACAAAAACTTTTGAACGTCCACTCTGCACACAAAAGATTGTGCCCAAATCTCTTCCACTATCCAATTTATTTATTTATTTATTTATTTTAAAGAGAGAGAGAGAGAGAGAGAGAGAGAGAGAGAGAGAGAGAGAGAGGAGAGAAGGAGTGAGAGAGAAATTTTTAATATTTATTTTTTAGTTTTCGGCGGGCACAACATCATTGTTTCTATGTGGTGCTGAGGATCGAACACGGGCAGCACACATGCCAGGCGAGCGCGCTAACGCCTAAGCCACATCCCTAGCCCCTATCCAATTTATTTCTAAATTCCACAGAATATTAAAAAAAAAAATACTGAACTCGATAAACAATCCCCAGGATCCCTCATTAAATTCTTCTAGTATATTTTCTCGCCCTTCCCCCATCCTTGGGTTCTGGATATCTAACTCAGGACCTGGGACATGCTAGGCAAGTACCCTACCTTTAAGCTATGCCCATGTCTTGGTTTGCTTTCGATTTCTTTGTTTTGTGCTGGAGGAAGCCAGAAAGAACCCAGGGCTTCATGCATATGGGCTCCTGCCTGCTCGGCAAGCACTCTGCTACGGAGCCACATCCCAGCCTATCCTGTTGATTTGATTTGATTTTTCTCTTCACTCTCGGCCCTTTACCACCTCTGTCTCCATTAATATCTTAAAACTCCTAGATTGGCCATGAGTCAGGATCCTCCACCTCAGCTACCCACATAGCTGGGATGATAGGCACACAAACACCATGCATGGCTAACTCTTTGTCTCACACGAAAGGAGAAAGAGAAAGAGAACCCAAAGAACTTATCCCTGGACCTCAACCCAGAGCAGTACCTGGCCAATCTAACTAGATTCACTCACCCATGCTGCACATCTTCTAGGCATGCCGCTTAATTTGTGTGTGTGTGTGTGTGTGTGTGTGTGTGTGTGTGTGTGTGTGTGTTTTAAGTGGGACTACCAGATATATGGTTTGGTTGGCTTGGAAATATTTCCAAATATCTCTAAATTTTCTAAGAAATCTCTTGCATGCAGTCTACACCCTTCCACGAAATATCATAACTCAACCCTCCACTAAAGAACCTCACCTTTGGAAGCCATGTTGCACTTCTACTCCTCACGCTTTCTCCCTGGTTAACTGAGGAACTCTGGAGCAGCATCCTCTAATATATCCCATGCTAGACACGCCCACAGATGGCTCCACCCCTGAGTGATGACGCCAATACCTATACCATGCCCCTTGCCCCAGGCCCAGACAGGGCCCTGGGGCTGCAGACTCAGCCCCGCCCTAGCCCACACTACAGCCTAGACTCCTCTGATGACATTTAACCTACCTCTTCCAATCTTGGCTTCCCTTCATTGAGCACCCACTGAAACTAAACTTATTTAATATCTACAACACCCATAAAATGTCTGCACTACTTTATGCCCACTTGGACTTGAGGGTACCAGGAATGGAGTTGTTTAGGCTTTTCAGAGCCACTGACCTCAAACCTCCTCTCACCACACTCTCACATCCCACACACACTATGTGTTCTGACAGTCTTGTCTCAAGGACGAGACACATCACTGGATATAATATTGCTTAAAGAGTATTGAGCTTAGAATTAGGAGAGACTATACACTGGAATTCAATAATAATATTATAAGACATAGACTAATATTTTTATGAAACTTAGATCATTGTTAAAAAAAAAAAACACCTTTTATTCTTGTTTTCAGTAAGTCAGCATGAACATACAGGCATTCTACACTGAACTACACCCATAGCCATTTTTATTGTTTTATTTTATGTTTCCATCTCAGAAAATTAATGGCAATAGTGCAGAAATTAAAATTTTAAAACCAAAAAAGCTGAAGGAATCCAGTTTTCTAACTTAACTCCATGATAGACAGTTTCTCTGTAACCAAAAATTAAGAAGAGGGCCCAAAAAACAGATTGATGGACAGTTAAATTCATGGAGGGCCTTTCACAGGCTATGACAGCAGATGGGCCCCAGGCTGTCTGCTTAGGACAATCTGCCATTTCAGGCACTGAATGTGCTTTGGGGCACATGGGGGAATATTTTAGGAACCAGAAGGGCTGGCGGAGATTGGAAACTGAGACAGTAGAGCAACCAAAGTTGGGTTGAGCCACCAGTTGTCCCCAAAGCCATCTTAATTGTCCTGGAATCCCACTCCCCCTAGCCACAGCCCCCTCTACTGATGGCCTTCTTTGCCCCCATGGGCTCTGGAAAGTCTAGTTCCAAATGCCAGGTCTCAGGCTTTCTTTTGGAACCCTCTGCATGGGATCACAACTTATCTACCATGTGATAGGCTCTGAGGTCCGCAACAAAAACTTCATAAGAAACGGGAAATTGTGAAGGAGTCAGATGGGAAGAGGCCTGACTAATGAGAAAGCTTAATAGGATGAGAGTTTCAGGATGTCAGGCCAACAATGAGGAAGATGAAGAGAGGCAGGAAGCTGATTGTGAGGCAGGGATGGAGATGTCAAGGAGGTGGATGGGGTGGTGGTGATAAAATGGGCAGCTTAAGATGATATGGATGGAAATGTTGATACCAATGAGGATGCCAAGACAACAAGGAGGAAAAAAAAAATAAGCCAGTCTTCCTGGTGCAGGCCTGTAATCCCAGCAACATGGAAGGCTAGAGCAGGAGGATCACAAATTCAAGCCTCAGTATCAGCAGTTGAGCAAGTCTCGGCAGTATAGTGAGACCTTGTCTCAAAATCAGAAAATGGAAAGAAGCACAGATGAAGTTCAGTGTTACAGTACCACTTGGTTCTGTCACCAGCACCAAAAAAAGAGAGAGAGAGAAAATGTTAAATAAATAAATAAAAGTCCCTTGACCTGGTCTTTCCTTTTTATTTCTTCAAAGTACTTTAGAAAGAAAAAATTGCAGTTTTTATTTTCATTTTATATTTTTGTACATTTCCATAGGTGTCAGGCACTTTCAATAGCCAAACCAGCATTCAGAGCCTTTAGTGTAATTGACCATGTTCAATATAAACTTAAAAAAGAAAATATATATATTTTTAAATCAAAATAGAAATATGGCTGCAGTGGCACAATCTGTCACCCCAGTACTTCAGGTGACTGAGGCAGAAGATCAAATTCTGCCTGGCAATGGAGCCAGGCCCTGGCCAAAAAATAAATAAATAAATTAAAAATCAAAGTCTTGCTATAAAATTCATTGTTCGTGGCCACTGGTTCACTCCTAGAAGCAAAGTAGAAGTGGGTATCTTATTCTGATTCCAGAAATTTTTGTGTCTATGTACTTAGCTGGACTATAAGTTTATGGTTTGTATGAGATCATCTTAAAGGTCAGAGATTAAATGGCCCTTTTTTTCTTTTCCTTTATTATTTACAAATTTGATGTTTTTTTATATTTGTTGGTGTTTTAGTATGAAATCATGTTGTCCAATATTACACCAAAATTTTGGTGGTCACTACCACCAACAGCTGACATGTTCTCTCCTGCCACATATGGATGGAAATGTGGATACCAATGACAAGCAGGGAGAGAAAAAATAAGCCAGGCTTATTTTTTTTAGAGTACCTCTAACAGTCAAATAAAAAGGTTGGCCTTAGATTGATTTATCTGGATTTTTCTTTTTTTAACCCCAATAACTCAAAGTTTCCATCACCTTTGTTTCATTCCTTTCTGAGTACTCTGAATTCAAGCCAGGTAGTGACCTCCTTTCCTCCCCTCCTCCATCCAATCCACCTGGACAGACACCCTCACTGCCTTGTTCTCATTCTCTTCTCAACTCCAGTCAGGCTCTTCTCAGAGCTCACTCCATGATTTACACCAAGGAATCAGCTCCAAATTGCCCAATCTCATGGCTAATTTTTCTAAGTCATCAAAAATTTAGCCAATCATTTTGGTTTGTTTTCCTAGTTCACACTCTGTATGTGAAGCTTGGCTTCAGAGCATGTGACCTAAGTCCTTCATCCTTGTTCCAAATGCCTGTGAAAGTAAGAACCCAGCACACACCAGGTCCTCTAGATGGAGCCATACAATAATGGAGTTTCGAACAGCAAAGTGCAGGCTCAGAAACAACAACATTCTGGTGAACTCTGTTTTTGTTGTTGTTGTTGTTGCTGTTTTGTTTTTTTGTTTTAATTAGTTGTAGATAAACATAATATGTTAATTTATTTATTTATTTTTATGTGGTACTGAGGATCTAACCCAGTGCCTCACAACCATGAGGCAAGCACTCTGCCATCAAGCCAAAATCCCAACCACTCAGGTCAACTTTTAACAGTACATAATCCCTGCATGGTATGGGCTGAATACCTGGAATTCAAAATACTCAGGAGACTGAAGCAGCAGGATTTAAAGTTCAAGGCCAGTCTGAATCTTAGTGAGAACCTAAGTAACTAAATTAGATCATGTCTAAACATTTTACAATAGAATAAATAGGACTGGGGAGAAGGCTCAGTGGCAAAGTGCCCCTAGGTTCAATATTAAAAGCAACAACAACAACACAATAACACTTCTTTGTTTCATGATGCAAAATAAATGTGCTCAATAAGGCCATTTAACATTCCTGTGGAAGTCTCAAAACCACACTCCATGAACTGGTGCATATGGAAAACTGATGACTCAACAGTTGGCTTGTAGAACATTGAATTTTGTGGAAATGATTTGATATCACTTGACCATTCACTGAATTTTGATTTTTTCCACCTAAATTTTACCTGCTTGCCTCATTCTCCCACATCACACCATTTTGTTCACTTAACCATAATAATGCTAAAAAAATAGCTAATATTTATTAGTAGATTCTCTGTTCCACCTCTAATCTCTTCAAGAATACATAGAAACCAGTATTCTTTAGGACAAAATGGAGTACAAACTTAAAATATCAACATACTTAATCATCATTACTTGAAGTTTTTTTAAAGTCCTTTCTTGATTTAGTACTTGTACTGGAACCAAAGGTCGCTTTGCCACTAAGCTACATTTACAATCCTTTTTATTGTTTTGTTCTGAGGCAGGGTACCCCTTAAACTGCTGTGACTAGCCTAGAGCTGGCAACCCTGTTATAGCCTCCCATGTCCCTGAAATGCTAGGTAAAATTTGAGGATTTTATTGAGAAAATTATCCTCTGGTGTCCCCTTTGCCCCACAAAGTCTCCGCACTGATTATCCCTTCCTCTTTGTTCATTAGTGAGTCAATGACCTGAGGACATTCCTGGTCACCATCCCTGAATGCAGAATCTCACAGGGTCAATGCAAAATAGACACTTGTCCCTATGAAATGCCTATGATTGATTTTCGTGAGCAGTGAACTACACTGTACCAACATGAGAGCCCCAGACTGCATTGACCTTCATCATACTTCTGGGACAAGGTATTCCCCCTGGAATTAAACAGGCCCTCAGAAATATTTCTTCCAGTGGAGAAATAATTATTGTGGCACATTTTAATTAAATCACTGGTCAGGCTTGAAGCAGGACATGAAACTTTATTTGTCATGGCACGTGAGATGTGTAGAAAGCAAGTCCCCTCTGCAACCTCTGACTTTGTGCAGTAGGTAGGGTACCTTTACACCTAATTGACCACAACAATTGGAATGACCAAGAGATCTTTATTGTAGCAGTGCAAAAGAGGAGAAAGGAGAGAGAGAGAGAGAGAGAGAGAGAGAGAGAGAGAGAGAGAGAGAGAGAGAGAAACTAGAGAAGAAGGAGAGCAAGAGCAAAAGAGGGAGACAGAGAGAGAAAGAGCAAGAGAGAAGAGCCCAGCAGGAGGGAGTATTTATCGCCCAAATCTAATGGGGTCTCTGGGGCTGCAAGCTGCCTTGGTGGTATACAGTGATTGGATCATACTGTAGTGTCATTTGCTGCCTTCAGACAGAAGGGGCAGGGGCTAGATGTGGGTTTCCATTGCACCAGACAGGTGGGGGTCCAGTATTCAGCCTTGAGTGGGGTTGAGTGTTCAGACTTGATGCAAACAGGTGATAAAGGACCCGACAGAGCGAGGTTTGAGTGAAGGGGTTATCCTGCAGCTAACATTTGTTCAGCCTGACCTGAAGACAACTTAGTTGAGCCTGCCCTGCATCTAACAATGGCCATGTAAATACATTAATGTGACTGGTGAAATGTGGTTTTTCTACCAGCTTGGGCCTTCTAACATTGTCCTAGAAAGGGAAAAAAACATGATGAACATTTTTTTCAGTCTTATCTTTAGAGTGTGGCTGGGGCCATGAGGGCTTTCATTCTTTTTTTTAGGACACACATTTTCTCTTTTGACTCATGTGTGATGAATAGTCTGTGGGCTGGAATGGGTGTTGGAAGTCAGCAGTCTCTCAGGACTGCTTATCTTCAAAGATATTAATGAGCTTTATTTGAACCTCTTGGAGAGACTTAGAAACAGTTTGAAGTAGAAGCAGTTTATTTTGGTAAGTGTGAATGTAGGGCCCTGGAGGTATTAACATTTTAATCTGCCACAGGTGGTCTCCCAATTTCTGGATCCAAGCTGGCTTAAATTTCTGTGATCTGACCGAATCTGATACTAAACCTGTTTTTCTGATCTCTTAGATAGTGCTACCAATATTTTTGTCGGGCAACTACACTGACTGTCTTTAATTGTTTTTTTCATTTCCCCCCTCTAATTTTAGGTATTCCTACTGCTGTAAGAAAAGGATAATTGAAATGACATGGCTGGGGCAAACACTTTGGAATCGCCTTTTAGAAATTTAAATATACCTGTTGGGACTTTTAACTCTTAGTACAATTCTTTTCAGTGAGGACAGACAGCAATTTTAAACCTGTATTATTTACCAAACACATACACATGCAAACACATGGTGTACATACATACACAAAACAAAACAATAAACAAAGGCTTTGTAGATTTTTAAAAACATTTTACATTGAGGGCTAGCCCTTGTAATCTGGTCTCTGAACAAAACAATGTGTAAAAACGAAACCTGCATAGTTGGATAAAATCGGATTGATCAGAAAAACACATTATCCTCTGCAGGCCACATGAAAATTATAAGCTCAAAAAAAAAAAAAAAAAAAAAAGTACAATTATAAAAACCTTCCTGGTGTCTGGCCTGATGTAGCCATCAAATGTAAAAAGCATTTAATAAAAGAAGTGAGGGCTTATGGGAACTCAGAGAAAGAAGAATTTGGATTTTTTTAATTGTAAGGGAATATAGACAAAGGCTGTGCCCACATCCTCCCTGAAGGGATTTCCCAAAGAAGCAGCAAGGGAGCCTGCTTCCATCAGTCTAACTGTTAAACTTTTGAGGGAGAATTTTCTCCTTTAAAATTGGGTTCTGTTGTGCCTTGTGTGGTGGCATTTTCCCTGGAGTTTGTGGGACTTATTAGAGAGTTCAGGACAGAGTATTCTGCTTGGGTATCCACTGCAAGATTGACACATTGGCCCCATATCTTGGCAATTATTATAGATTGATGGGGGCTGAGAGGTATCTGAGATTTTTTGATCTGGTTCTAAGCCAGCTTTTCCTGGTCTCTTGGATAGCAGTACCAATATTTTAGCCTGGCATTTTGTAGCTTTATCAGCTGGGCTGCCATGGTTCTTAAAAACCTCCTTGACCAACTCCAATAGTTGGGACATATTTATGGTGGCAAATTTTAGTAAAGCAACATGAGAGTGCAACAAAGAGAGAGGGAGAGACTTCTAAAATCATTTTGACTTTTTCTAAGTCTCAGCCTGGAAGAAGTTAAATAGACTTTTTTTAATCTATATTTTCACATGAGTTCTCTACTGAGCCCTTTTGCAGCCCATGTATATTCCAGTGCAAGCCTTAGTGAGGAGCCTAGGGCTTTTTAACCATTTCCCACACCACCCCGTGGGTGGTAATCAGGCCAGGTTAGGATTTGGGTTTCCCATGACAAAGCTAACAATAAAAACAATAAGTAGAAACAAAAGGAAGGTGAAAGTCAACAATTTGACAGGGTGCTGAGCATGACTCAAGTCAGAAGATGGTGGTTTACTGGGTCCCTGATGAGTCCAATCTGCCAAAATAAAAAGAAAGGAATTGCTGGGGTGAACAGTCAGAGGACTTTGTCAGCAACAGAGACAGACATGAACAAGCAATAGACAGACATGGACAAGGCACTCTCTCCTCCAATACCCTGGAATCAGACCATCCCCAAGGTCTATTTACTGGCTCAATGTTTTAAACACCCTGTCAAAAAGTGCTAGGGTTCCTGGTCTGAGCTTCACCAGATACTCTTTCACAGGTGGGCTTGAATCCATGAACACACGGTGTCCACACCTCGCAACCCAGAGAGCTCCCACAAATTAGGAGGAATGGCAATCTTCTCTGTGAAGCAAGGTTCAAGAATCCCCCATGCCCCAGAGCCACATTCCTGACTCCTGAAATCTGGCTTGAGCCTCCAAATGTTGTGGCACATTGGAAATAAATGACTGGATCAGTCCTGAAGCAGGACATAAAACTGTATTCACCATGGTAGGGGTGCAAGGTCAACAAGCAATCTTTGACCCTTTGCAGAAGGTAGGGTACATTTTAATAACTAAAAACTGCAAGCAACCAGTAACTCAAACCTTTACCAACATAAGAACTTCGTCAAAGTGTCCTAGCTACGGGAGTAGTACATGCTCCCACACCACCAAAAAATGGGGGACTAAAAGAAGAACATCTTCCATTGTATAATAAAAGAAACACTTTTTCAGCTGCTATGCATTGCTTAACAGTGTCTGCTAAGAAGGATGGGAGAGGTGGGTTTTCTTTTGTGAGAGCTATTTTTTATATGAAATGGAGTCTCACTGTAAAATGGAGTTTGTCTGCTCAAGGCCCATAGAGTTTAACCCATAAAATGATGAAATCTTAACTCCATTCCCATCATAGAGAGCTTTCTCAATCATTCATTTTCCCTGCTTCCAACTTCACATTCATGCAATATACACCAGATATTTTCAATTCCATAGTGGAAAACAAACAAATGAAAAAACCTTCACTAACTTGCCTTGGCTAAAGGATCACAACAGATTGATACCCAATGTCCTTCAGGATCAGGACCCTTCCTGTTGTCCAGCCTCACCTTCCTACACTCACTTGCACAAACATGTATGCATGCCAAAATAAAAAGTTAAAATATAAATAAGTAAAAGCAACTGCTCCTGATTCTCTGGATACACGATGTTTGATGTATATTTTTAAAAATTTGATCATATTGCCCTTTCTACACTATGGTTTTGAAAAATTGTGGAACACGGGGCTTACTCCATCTTGACAAATGCCCATTCTAATCTGTAGCCATCACACTGGAACACCCCTGTAGGTACTCATTATCTCTGTACTCTGTGATACAGCATTGAGAATTTCTGTTGAGAAATTTGGGAGCAAAGTTTAAAATTATTTTCTCCCAGAAGATTACTAAGTCAGCCATGGAGGGTGAATGCCTGTAATACCTGCAACTCAGGAAGCTGAGGCAGAAGGGTCACAAGTTCTAGACCATCATAGGTAACTTAGTGACACCCAGTGTCAAGATATAAAGTATGGGTTAGAAATGTAGGTCAGCAAAAGAGAGCTTGCCTACCAAGTACAATACCCTAAGTTTAATACTCAGAATCTTGAAGAAGAAGAAGAAGAAGAAGAAGAAGAAGAAGAAGAAGAAGAAGAAGAAGAAGAAGAAGAAGAAGAAGAAGAAGAAGAAAGGAAAAGAAAAAAATAATGCATTTAAAAAATGATAGGACTAAGATATAACTAGGGGAGAGAGTATTTATCTAATGCTCACAAGGTCCTGGGTTGGATCATCACATACACACATACACACACACACACACACACACACACACTCTCACACACACACACACACATGAAAAACAAACAAACCATCCTACACCATGATCAAATGGGATTTATTCCTGAAATATAAGATAATTCAACATGTGGAAAATCAATGCAATCTAGGACATTCAATGAAGGAAGAACAGAAACCACATGATCATTTCAGCTGATGCAGGGGAGGAAAGCACTTGACAAAGTTCAACACTCATTCATGATAGAAACAATTAATAAACCAAGAGTAAAAGACATTGGTCTCAGCATCATAAAAATTATATAAGAAAAGCCCACAGCTGACACCAAACTTAATAGTAAAAGACTGGAAGCCTCTGCTCTAAGATCAGGAAGGAATCAAGGATGCCCAGTCTTGCTACTTCTATTCAACAGAGTACTAGGAGCTCTATGAGCAAGTAGGCCAGAAAAAAAAAAAATAACAGACCTCCAAATTAGAAAGAAGAGGTAAAGTTGTCTGTTCATGGATGACAGAAAAAAACAGCCTAAATGTTCCTCGCAAAACTTTCAGAGATGACTTCAAAATTCATCAAATTATAGGATAAAAATAACTTATGTTCCTTTGTGCTACAAATGAACAGTCCAAAAAAGAATTGAAGAAATAAATCTTATTACATAAGGAAAAGAAGAATGACATAGTGGGTGCTGTTGTGGCTCAGAGGTAGAGCACTTGCCTAACACATGCAAAGCCCAGGTTTGACCCTCAGCACCACATAAAAATAAATAAATATATCAAAGATAATGTGGACAGCAACAACTAATAAATAAATATTACAAAATAATAAAATAAGTGAAAAACTTACCAGAGAGGCAAAAGACTCAATTTTTCCAAACTTCAGAACATTATGGAAAGAACTCGAATGAAAAACAAATAGGTAAAAGGTGTTGTGGGGTACCACATTGAGTGACCACACCTTCCAGTCCTGATGCACCACAGGGATGTGAAAGATCACTGTAGTCTGGCACAGTGGTGCCATGACTTGTGACTCAGTCTTTTCCCCTGCTCAGAGAGAAAGGAGGTCCTCTTTGTGTGGTGTGGCCCTAGGTGGGAGCTACACTTACCTGTTCCACTGTAGTCCTTCCTTTTCTGGCCTTTTTTGAATAGAAATTTCTAAGAACAAGAGTCCCCCCAATGAAAGCTCACTTTTGTATATGTTCCCTCTCTCTTGTCACCCTCTTGTGGCTTTCCCATGCTGTCCCTTTTGGGCGCCTCAGGAAAAGAGCCAGGTAAGCTGTCCTGAAGCTTGTGTAAAGGTAAATTGTGTCTGTGTCTTATTTTTTGTCCCTGCAAATTCACATGAGTGATCTTAGTTTAGCTGTCCACGCTGGTCAGGGACAGCAAAGTATCTTAAGTTCAAGAGCTGAAAGACTTCATACTGATAATATTTCCATATAACCCACACTTCTGTACAGATTCAATGCAGTTCTTATTAAAATCTCAATGGTATATTTGTATATATAGGAAAAAACAACTTAAAATTCATATGCAATCTAAAGAGACTCTGAATTCCCAAGAAATCCAAACACGGAATAATTTAGAAATCTCACAAATTCTAAATTCAACACTTCACTATTCTACAGTAAAAACTATGATACTGACATGAAGAGCAACAGACAGACCACTGAAACACAACAGTGAGCCAGGAAGAAACCCATGTGTATATGGAAAGATGGTCTTCAAAAAGGATGTCCAACTCCACAGTGGGGAAAGGACATATAGTATAAATAAAATTGATGTTCATATGCAAAGAATGAAGTGAGATTCTTATTTCACACCATATGTATAAAACAACATGAAATACAAGATAGACTTAAATGAAGGCCTGAAGCTGTAAAAATCCTAAAAGAAATGATAGCTTAATGACATGAAATGTGTTTATGGCCTCTTGGATTGACATTAAAGGCACAGGCAACAAAAGCAAAAGAAGACAAATATGACCACATGAAACATGAAAAAGTAGGGCTAAGGATGTAGCCCAGTGGTAAGTGTGTGCTTAGCATGTATAAGGGCTGGGTTTAAGCTCCAGTAAATACACACACACACACAAACACATACATACACACACACACACAGTACTGATTCTGTTTCCCTGGTTGAACTGTCATTTATACATATTTTGTTCCCCCTGTGAGGAAAAAAGTTTTTTGGTTTGACACAGGATACTTATACAACTTTAGGTGGAAGTATCACTTTGCTATTGTTCTTATTTGAATAACTTGTGCTCATTTGAAGTATGACTTCAGAAGATTTGTATGGGTGCCAGGTTGACATGCCTGTCACTCCTTTGGTTTAAAACAATGATTATTCTGAAAATTCTACTGAGAAATAATTTCAATTGCCTATGCTGCTACAAGGTAAACAATGTGTAATTTTTATACAACTGATAAGTTTAAGATATTTCAGATGAAAGCGAATATTAGACAATATATTGGGGGATGACTAATGTAATCTAGGAGCTAAAAACAATTAGCTATATTAGCCCTTATTGAGTGTGTCACACATGTCTGTGTATGGACCATGTGTGTTAGTTCCAGGAGAGAAAAAATTGAACTAAAAGAAACCACATTTTTGAATAAAGAAATGATACTCTCTCTGGACTCATAGAATTTTAACCAGATGACAAAATACCAAGAGACTCATGACCTCTAATACCCCTACAAATGAGACCATGAGAGGTGAGGGGGAAATGAGGACCTAGACTGGGTGCCTCATTCAGGGAGATATAATTAACCTAATCAGGGGAAATCACATCTGAAGCAAAAGGATGCTCAAAACTTCTGCCCAGGAACATCTTGGTATTACATTTGCTGTATCTTACATTTCCTTTGGTGTCCTAAATGATAATTCTTGTTTTAGTGACCTAGATCCTGTTTCTTCTACATTATGCTAGTGTGTTTTACTAATTATTTCTGTTTTTCAATATCTAATAGGAATGGAAATTTATGTGAATCTTCCATAAGCATAAAAGTGTTATAGAAATTTGAGCCCAAACTACTTAAAAATTCTTTTCTACTCCTCCAGACAAAGAAGCAGAAGATTCTTTCTTGTACTTAAGAGGCTACCATAATTTTGACTTGAGGGTCCCGCAAAGGCTGAGATGTTTAAGGATTTGTCCCCAGCATGGTGCTCTTGGGAATTGATGAATGTTCAGAAGTAGGGCATAGAGGAAATTTGTTGGGTCATTGGGGGTGTTCTCTCAAAGTCAAGTGATTTTTGGTTTTATTTTATTCATTTACTTATATGCAGCACTGAGAATCCAACCAGTGCCTCTTGCACACATGCTAGGCAAGTGCTACCACTGATCCACAACCCAGAACTAAGGTGAGCAGATTTTTTTTAACACATGCTCTCACCATGAAGTGCAGCCTTTCTCCAGGCCCAAAAGCAGTGTGCCAAATTGTCATTGGAGTGAAATCTCCAAAACTGAGCCAAAATAACTCTTCTTCTTTACAATTTGATTATCTCAGGTATTTGCTATACTGAGAGAAAGCTGACAGGCACAAGAATGAAAACTAATAATCCTGATTGAATAGTTGAACCATGATCTCTCTTATGAGAGCAAAATGTTCTTTGCATATCTTCATTGGACCAGCCTGGCCAGGATATGTCTTTTAAGAATAGTTGAATTTAGGGCTGGTGATGTGGCTCTAGCAGTAGCACGCTTGCCTAAGCGTGTGGCCCGGGTTCGATCCTCAGCACCACATACAAACAAAGATGTTGTGTCCACTGAAAACTAAAAAGTAATTATTAAAAAAAATTCTCTCTTTCTCACTCTCTCTCTCTCTCTCACTCTCTTTAAAAAAATAGTTGACTCTAGAGCTCTGAATTCAATTTAGTCTTGTGACTTTCATCAACCAATGCAATATAAGTAGATTGAAATGTGTGTAATAATGAGAAAGATTTATCACCTATTAGGCATATTTCTTTTCTTTTTTAATTTACAAATGACAATTTTATTTATGAATCTAATGTAATATTTGGAGTTATTTATTACCATGGCACTATTTAGACAAAAATGACTGATCTACAAAACTTCTGTTGTATTTTAAAACCATATCATACAATTGAGTGTTTGAAAATATTTATTGAATTTCCAGAAATACATTTATTATAATTGCATATGAGGACCCTTTTGTCAATCGAAATATACTTTCTGTGAAACTTATACAAAAACCCATTTCCTTATTGAAATGTTTCAAGAGGCTTGTTCTCTTTTCAGGCTCAAAAATGGAGAGGTGGAACCTAAGGTTCACACCACTTCCAGGATCATGAAAAGGCATTTGCTCTGGTGCTTACATCATGTGCAGAAACTGATTTAGGGATTGTGAAATAAAACATGTGGGAAGCCATTGGTTTTGCCTAGGCTCCAAAATAGAATAAACAGACCAAATCAACATGGAGTTCCATCCCAGTAGCTGAGTGCTATGCATCACAAGTGGTTCTAAAGGCCATATGCTGCAACTTCAGATAGAAACACATTGGAAGGCATTAGGTCTTTGGGATCATGTACTTGAAGGGGATGTTGGGATCCTGACCTTTCATCTCTGGTCTCTTTTTGATTCCTGGCTACCATGATGTGTGAAGTTTTGTTCAACCACATGCTTCCCACCAAGATGTTCAGCTTTACCACAGGGCCAAAGGGATGAGACCCAGGGATCATGGACTGAAACCCCTGGAACTCCTTTGAAGTTGCTTAACTCAGGTATTTTGTTACAGCGATGAGAAGCTAACATTGAGTTTTGGTTCATGTGGAAACATTTAAATCACTTCAGCTGTAAACAACTAAATTGTCTCTATACATCACTTCTGTTTTCTATCAATGATGCATAATTATGTTATTGCCCACAGTTCTTCAAATCTGTTCTGATTATGAAGGCTACCTGATTTACAAGTCATTTTTGTTAGTTTCTTAAATAAACTCATTGTGAATTAATCTCATCAAAGATGTTCTTCCACCTTACTCAGGCATCCATTTAGGGAAAGGGCAATGTCACTTGGAATTTTACTTCATGAAGAAGAGGAGGCCAGGGAATCACAATCCATAAGTCAACAATAATGAACTAGAGTGCTCCTGCACACACACCAAGTGAGGAGTGGCAGCCCCTGCTCATGAGGGAGGCTTCACTAAACCCATGTCAAACACATTGTGCAGCACCTTTACATTTTCCAAAAAACAGTCTTTGAGAGCAACCCATCAATTTCAATGAAGCTTTAATAGCAGATTTTACAATCCAGCCCAGGAAGTTAACCACAATTCCACGGAATTCAGTCACCATCATGGGCATAATGGCACACTGCATAACACCCAGGCCATTTTGCTTTCTCATTCTCAGGTTGCCCTTTGCAATTTGTACAGGAGTCACACATTCTCCAAATTATTTTTCTGTAAAGTACCTTTTATTGAGAGCAGATGTGGTGTGAGTCCATTTATTATAAATGAAACAACATTCCAAGAATGTCAGGTGTGGTCCTTTTGGGCGCACTATCTACCATGCATGTGGTCTTTGACAGATGAATAGATAAAGAAAATAGATGACAGATAGATTGATCTTGCATGTGTCTGAATAAATGATTGAAAGTTTGCTCAAACCACATTTGTTTGTACCCTCTGTTCCCTCACTCCATGAATCTCTCAAGATTTATAAAACCAAGTTTGACTTTTTCACAACTTCCTAATGGACCAGTAAATGAACAGACTCTCTCAAGAAACACCTTGTTATGATATGCCTTTGAAATGTGTAGCTGGCTTTTCCAATGACTGCATTTCAACCACTGTGTGGTAACCTACCTACCATGAACTGAAAAAAGATTTAGAATTTTTTGAAGTTGGGCACAATGGTGCATGAATATAATACCAGCAAATCTGGAGAACTGCAAGTTCAAAGTCTGCTTCATCAAATTAACAAGGCTCCCAGAATTATTGCAAGAATCTGTCTCAAAAAAAAAAATCAAACAACAACAAAAATACTTTTCGGGAAATGTGGCTCGGTCTTTAGGCAATGGAAAGAGCTCTCAGGTTCTAAGACAGAAAAAAATCATATCATCAAAATGGCCTTAATATTAAATAGAGGATGCCATCAGAAGCCTACCAACCAAGAAAAGACCAGGACCAAATTGATACACAGCTGAGTCTGTAAGACCTTTAAAGAAGGATTAACACTAATAATTCTCAAACTATTTCATGAAATAGACACAGGGAACACTTCTGAACACATTCTATAAGGTCAATATCACCCTGATTTCAAAACCAGACAAAGACACATCAAAGAAAGAAAACTTCAGATTAATATCTCTAATAAATACAGATGCAAAAATTATCAATAAAATTCTACAAATTAAAATCAAAAACATATCCAAAATATAGTACATGATCAAGTAGGGTTCATCCCAGGGATGCAAGGTTGATTCAACATATGGAAAACAATAAATGTAATTCATCACATCAATAGACTCAGAGAGAAAAATCATATGATCATCTCAATAGATGTAGAGAAGGCATTTGACAAAATACAGCACTCTTTCATGTACAAAACATTAGAAAAATAGGGATATCAGCAACATACCTCAAACTTGTAAAGGCTATCTATGCTAAGCCCCAGGCCAAAATCATTCTAAATGCTGAAAAATTGCAAGAATTCCCTCTAAAACCTGGAACAAGACAGGGATGCTCTGTTTCACCACTTCAATTTTACATAGTTTTTCAAACTCTAGCCTCAGCAATCAGACAAAAGAAATTAAAGGGATATGGATAAGAAAAGAAGAACTCAAATTATCACTATTTGCAGAAAATATGACTCTATACCTAAAAGGCCCAAAACATTCCACCAGAAATCTTCTAGACCTAACAAATGAATTCAGTAAACTAGCTGGATATAAAATTAACACTTATATCAAAGGCATTTCTCTACATCAGTGACAAATCCTCAGATAGAGAAACTAGGAAAACCACCCCATCTACAATAGCCTCCAAAAACAATAAAATACTTTGGAATAAACTTAATGAAAGAAGTGAAAGACCTACAATACAAACTAGAGCACACTAAAATAAATAAATATATCAAAATAAAAAAAATTAAAGAAGACCTTAGAAGATGGAAAGATCTACCTTGTTCCTGGATAGGCAGATTTAATATTGTCAAAATGACCATACTACAAAAAGCACTGTACAGATTCAATGCAATCCCAATCAAAATCCCAATGATATTTCTCATAGAAATAGAAAAAGGAATTGTGAAATTTATCTGGAAAAAAAAGAGACCCAGGATGTCAAAGCAATTCTTACCAAGAAGAGTGAAGCCGGTAGCTTTACTATTCAAGACTTTAAACAATACTACGAAGCAATAGTAACAAAAGAAGCATGTTATTGGCACCAAAACAGACCTGTAGACCTTGGTACAGAATACAGGAAGGAGAGACTAACCCAGGTAACTGCAGTTATCTAGTATTAGACAAAGGTGCCAAAAACATACATTGGAGAAAAGATAGCCTCTTCAACACATGAGCATGGAAAAGTGGAAATCCTCATGTAACAAAATGAAATTAAAACTCTATCTCTCACCATGCACAAAAATCAACTCAAAGTGGATCAATGACCTATGAATTAAGCCTGAGACGTGTACCCAAATCTCCATCATGTCAGATTAGGCCCCAACTTCATTAATAAGACTCCTATAGTGCAAGAATTAAAGCAAAGAATCAATAACTGGGATGGATTCAAACTAAAATGTTCTCCCTGATAAGGGGATGCTGATTCATAATGGAAGGGGGATGAGAATAATGGAAGAACTTTGATTAGGCAAAAGGGGGGGAGGGAAGGGGAAGGGGCTTGGGGGCAGGAAAGATGATGAAATGAGAAGCACATCATTACGCTAGGTAAATGTATGACTGCACATATGGTGCAAAGCTACATAGAGTACAACCAGGAAATGAAAAATTGTGTTCCATTTCTATACAGTAAATCAAAATGCATTCTGCTGGCATATGTACCTAATGGGAATAAATAAATAAATAATTACCAAAAAAATTAAAAGAACCCCATTTACTAAAAATAAATAAATAAAATAAAATAAACCAAAATGTACATGGAACAACTGCAAATTGAAGGGAATACCTGTGAAATTTTATAAGGGAATTTGTTTTGAAAACACCTTATAGGACCCAAACAATGACACACTTCAAAGACTGAACCCTTTATTCACCTGAAAATTCTACATACACCCACCTGGGTTCCTCTTACATGGGGGAAATCTTAGAATAGTCCCTGTCACCTGGAGCACACAAAGATCTTTAAGGAGACATCTGGGGTGACCAGGAAATAGCAGAGATCCCTTGTCAGGATCCTGATGTATCAGGTCTGCCTGGTCTTATGGCTTCCTTATCCCTGTGAACCTTGGTCCCCTGGTAGAGGTGGATGGAGCTCCTCAGAGACACAAGGCATTGTAAGCATCTTTAGTTTGTGACAAGACACAAACTCCTGACTCCTGTCCTGAGCAGAGTGTCAACTGCCCTGCTAGGGATTCTGTCCCCAGCTCCAGCCAGAAACCCTGCTTGGTCTATGCTTGGCAGTGGGGGACTCCCACCTGAGAGCTGTCAAGAGATACCTCATTGTGCCTCACTGGGTTGAAGCCTGATTTCTCCTCCAGAAGTAGAACTGTGACAGCTTCTTCCAACTAAGGCTTTCTCCCTGCTTTAGAGAAGGTGACCAGACAGTGCCTGGCATCTAAAAAAAAAAAAAAAAAAAACAGGACTTGACAGGCAAGAAATGTGACCTGGTACTGGGCACTTGAGCATCTCAGTTTTCAGGCTCAAGAAGTGGCAGGGAACCCTCCCTCATGGGGTCAACAAGCTAATCCCTATTGTAGGCATATGACTTTGCAGAGGCCCTGAAACCCAATTTTCTACCCCAGCGTCTCACCCAGCAACCTCTTCCAGCTTGGACATCAAAGGCTGAGTCCAGAGTGGGCCTCCTGTGAGCTTGCAGATGTCTTTTGACAAAACCCCACCTGGACCCACAGAGATATGCTGATGGAAACCAGCTCTTAGCTTAGCACCACCCCCAACACATGGAACCCACCCCAGCAGAGCCCAGAGCCTGTCACAGATGCTGGCCTGTGAAAACAACCTCTCAATAGAAAAATACATGTTACAAACATATAACATGAAGATAACACACCACTACACTTGCTCTAGCCTTGAAAGTTACAAGGGTACTATGAACAACTCTATGACACTACATTTGATACCTTTCGAAAATATATTCTTGGAAAAATTCAACTTCCCAAAAATGACTCAAGGAAAACCACTGGGAATCATTGAAAAATACAGAATCAGCCATAAAAAAATCTTCCTGTAAAGGAAAGGTCAGACTCAGTCACTGAAAAATCCAAGCATTTCATAAAGTTATACATGTAAATTAGCACAAGATTTTAGAGAATAACAACAGAGATGACATATCTAATTCACACTAAAGTTACAAACCCTTCAAGATAGTGCTGGCAAAAACCTGAGTATCAGGAAATTCCTGAAAATAGGTGAAAAAATGTTAATTGGAGTATTAGGTACCTTAATGTAGAAACACATAAATAGGATACATGTATGATAATCTACTAGGCTTTCTCAAAGAAAAACATTTTTCTTTAAGAAAAATCTATGCAGATCACTATGACTGGGTGAGAATCTTGCAATCAATGAAAACAGCATTTGAAAATTCAAAATCTACAGAAAGGGAAGGCATGAATAAATTCAGTTAATGACTTGGGTTCAGGTTCAGTGGGAGAGTGCTTGCCTAGCATGAAAGAGGCACTGTGTTTGATTCTCAGCACTGCATATAAATCACTAAAATAAAGGTCCATTGACAACCAAAAAACATTTAAAAATAAATAAATGAATTAGTTAGCCAGTTAGTTAAAAACAAACCCAGTTGAGTTTTCTCATAATATCGGTGTAAAAAAAATGCTTTTGCCTAAGTCCAAATGCAACTTTCAAAAGTTCAGGGCAGGGGCTGGTGTTGTGGCTCAGAGGTAGAGCACTCATGTACCACACGTGAGGCACTGGGTTCTATCCTCAGCACCACATATAAATCAAATAAATAGATTGCATCTAACTATAACTAAAAAAATATATATTTTAAAAATTTAGAGCATATAAATGTAGTCCACGTGTTTTTACTGGGTGAATGCCTATGTGTAAATTCAAGAATAATCATTACTCTTTCAGCTCTTCTATCATTTTCAGAATTATCATATTATAAAGCTAATTTTGAAACTTGATATTTCACTGGTCATTATATCCTAGAACATTCTCAAAATAACTGCATTAGTCTGTTATTTTTAACTGTGCTGTGCTAACCTTAGATTTTAAACATCCGTTAAAACTACAAGTGGTAAAGTTTAGTGATGCTACTGGGACATATTGGGACATTTAAGAGGTGGGGTTTATGGGGAGAATTTTAGGTCATTGGAGGCAGATCTTCAAGGGGATTATGTGGCCCTGGCCCCACCCTCTTTCTTCCTATGTCTTCCTGGTGTTAGACAGTTTTACTGTACCCTGATGCACTATCTCCCTTCAGGCCCAACTGACCATGAACTGAAACCTCCAAAACCATGAACCAACCCTGGCCTGGTCAACCACACCCATAATCTCAGCAAATCAGGAGGCAGAGGCAGGAATACCACAAGTTCAATGCCAGCCTGAGCAACTTAGTGAGAATATGTCTCAAAGAATTAAAACACCCAGGAAAGTAACTCAGTCTCAAAAAGCCCTGGATTTAATCCCCAGACATCTTAAAAAAAAAACAAAAAGTCAAATAATCCTTGTCACAGATATGAATTATAGTGGTGCAGAGCTAACACAGCTAGCTGGATTACTTTATATGAAATTTCTTATCTGGGGGTTCTGTGTTCTGTAAGAAAGGACCATCATTTTCTTATGGAAACATCTAGTAGCAGACTTGATAGACATCTGCAATTTCAATAAACATTCCAAGTGACTACCTAAAGTGATTGTGTAAATAACAGATTCCCCTGTTGGAAAGTTGCTGTTTCCCCATCTGTTCTCAATCTCATTATAAAAAGGAAGATATTTCAAAATGAAGGTTTTTATGTTACACACATTGGAAATTCATACAAAATGTGCTTTATTGTGTAATTTAATAAATATAGTATTTTTTACTTGCACAATCTAATAAACATGAGACACATGACAAACATAGCATACCAGATTATTCATAATGGCTATGAGGAGGTGGGCAAAGTACAATAAACACAAGAGCAAAATTTCTCTAAAAGTCCTAGTGTCACTAAATGATCATAACCAGTATACACCATTTTGTAATTAAATATTGTTAGAGTAAAATGGGAAATGCTACCAAAGAGAGCTCAGGCCTTGGTCTACTTCTACATAAAACACCCCAGGAGTCAACTGGAAATTCAAAAGTTGTTATTCCTCTCTTCCACTGTCATTGTGTGAATGGTGCCCCCTAGTGGTTTGAGGGATGTAGCCTGCAGAGCTGTTTTTGCAGGAGCTGTGGAAGAAACAGGAAATTCTGGAATACTTCAAAGTGTTCTGAGTCCTAAAGATCAAAATTATGAAAATGGTTCCAAGTGGGAGGTTCCCAGGTACCCCCCACTTTGGAGATTGTCTCAAAAACTCATATTGACAATATCTGAATGCTCACCTGGGCACCTCAGACCAACATGCCCAGGTGACTGTCAAAATACAATGGAATTTCATCCTGGACTCTTATCCCAGTGCAAGAGGCTCCAGGGGTTCTTGAGATTTCAGTAGTTGGAGCTTCTACTTCAATGGAAGCCATGTCTTTGGTGGGGAAAACTCAGGTAGTGCTGTGCCTTTTAGGTGGATGGAGGTGTCTATTTGAATAACAGAGAAAGATGCTTCCATGAATGTAAATTGGAAATGGAATGACACTGTAATAGGCATATGCCTGCCACAGTATAGTAGGCAGGCATATACCTGCCACATATGCTTGAGTATATTCACTATGAGCACCTTGGGAGAACTTAGGCCTGGGGAAGATTTTTAAAGGCAAAATTAAAAAGAAGTACAAAATAAATTTCAAAAAAATACAACAATTCTAAGCAACAATGTTAATCACAAGGATTATGTGAGTTCAAAGATAAATAGACAGTTGATGAGACCTCCTTGCAGAAGTCTGTTCCTAGAAAGCTGCATTCTGGAAGAATGTTTTGAACTTTTCTTGGGCAATCCTGGGTGAGATGGCTTCCTTCATAATGGCCTATCTAGTCTATTTGTAGGTCTTTGTTGTTGTGTTGTTGTTAGATTTGACACTGAATGAAATCTATTTTGATATCAATGATGCTGACAGCTTTTTGAGAGTCCAGGCTGTCCTAGAAAGCTCTTCTGTGTTCTGAAGATACTGTGCTAGTCCATGGAGGACAGCAGCAGCCTGCAGAACCCTGCATTCACTGGAACCTTAGAGGATCTTACCTCGAAGTGGAAGAAAATGTCTGAGGCAGGGCTGTGCAAGAAGTGTCTTGCACATTTTGTTTAAATTTGGCAAGTGCTCTCTTTGTGTCTGTTGCTGTGGAGGGCCTGGATAAATCCAAATTTCTCCAGGGCACTCTCTAATGCTTGGGAATACCCAGTCACATGAGCTATCCTTTTCACTAGGACCTCCCTGTGTCTTCATAGCAGAGTAGCCAGGTCTTTCCAGTGGAGCCTGCTGGGGGCAAGAGGGCTGTGCAGTGGTGCCCTTGTCAGATTGCCTCTGGGCATCTTGCTGGTGGAAAACCTGATAACCTTGGACAGGGGACTCCTGTTGTTTCCTGGCAGCAAATATCCTCTCTTTCTCTCTAGCTGGTAGTCTGGATCTTTGTTTTGATCCCAATTCTAAAAAGAAATACAAATTATTTTCAACAAATATTGTATAGGTAACCTTAGTTTCAGCATTACCACTGACTTGCTTCTTGACCTGGAGTAGACACAAAAATGAAAATCCTTCCTGGGTTCTTCATATAATGGAGGTTGTGAATGGTGTCCAATTCCAAATTCCAAACTGTCCCCACAGTCTACAGCAGCCCTTCTGTCCATGAGAACCCAGGCTTTTCAAAGTCTCCCAGGAACCTCTCTGCAACTTCTGAATTTAGAATGAACAGATCCAGAGCTGCCCTACACACATTCCCTAAACTTCTTAATTTTTCTCAAGCTGTCCCATCAAGGTACAGTCATGACTCAGTGTATTGTAAGAATATTCTTAAATTTATTGCAATTAAAATACACATACATAGAGCATGCACCAAGCATGGAGCGGCCGAGTTCCGGCTCCCGGAACTGCTCTGGCCCAGGGCTAAGGAGCCCGCGGAAACTGCTTCTCGGTCCGGGTCCTGCTGAGTACTGTGGAGGTAAATACCAACCGAGCCTTCGTGGGCAGTGGCAACGGGACTGAGACAGGGCTTGTGAGGGCCGGTCAGGACTCACCCGTTCCTTTGGTCACCCGGTAAAGGGAACGAAATGCTGCCATTCGCATGGGATACCAACATGGTAGAGATCTGATGTCATCAGAAAGCGGCGGAGGAGAGAACTTCATCAATACCAGCGGCGACAGAAACAGTTGGTCTCCTGGTAGGGAGGGTGAGTCACAGACACCCGAGTCTTTCTCGCTATGCTGTCAAGCCAGAGGGGAGGAGCAGGGCCGCTGCCCGCGCCCGGAGCAGGCCCAGCGGCTCGCCGGCGTGGTGGTTGTGTGACCCCAATTGAAGTGGGGGCGGAGCGGAGCTGTCACCCGCACCCACAAGGTGGGCAGTCCTGCGACCGACCAGCAGAACAGACCCAGTGGTCCGCGGACATGGTAGACAACTCATACCAATTGGAGGAGGGGCAGAGCAGAGCCGCTGCCCGTGCCTGCAAGGTAGGCAGACCGCCGCCCGACCCTGCAAGGGAGACTTTTCAATAATACAAGAGCAATATAAATATATAGGGGGAAAATTTTTTCAAAAACACAACAGTTTCACCAAGCAGAAAGAAATGCAAGCAGTATGAAAAGACAAGGAAAGAAAGGACCACAAGCAATGCAGGTCAACTCAACTTTAGAAGAGGTAACAGCTGCAGCAGATGGAATGTCAGATAAAGAATTCAGGATATACATGCTTCAGATGATCTGGAGTATCAAGGAAGACATTAGACAGCAAAATCAGACAATGAAAGATCACTTCGACAATGAATTACACAAACAAATCCAGGAAGCAAAAGATCAACTATACAGGGAGATAGAGGTTATAAAAAACAAACAAACAGAAATCCTAGAAATGCAGGAAGCAATAAACCAACTTAAAAACTCAATTGAGAATACTACCAGCAGAGTAGAACACTTAGAAGATAGAACATCAGACAATGAAGACAAAGTATTTCAACTTGAAAAGAACATAGACAGTTCAGCAAGACTGTTAAGAAACCATGCATAGAACATCCACGAAATATGGGATAACATAAAGAGACCAAACTTAAGAGTCATTGGAATACAGGAAGGTATAGAGCTCCAAACCAAAGGAATGAGCAATCTATTCAATGAAATAATACGAGAAATCTTCCCAGACTTGCAGAATGAGACAGAATCCCAAATCCTAGAAGCCTACAGGACGCTGAATGTGCAAAATCATAAGAGATCCACACCTAGACACATTATAATGAAGATGCCCAACATACAGAATAAGGAGAGAATTTTTGAAGCTACAAGAGAAAGGAAGCAGATTACATTTAGGGGTAATCCAATCAGGATAACAGTTGATCTTTCAACACAGACTCTGAAAGCTAGAAGATCCTGGAATAACATATTTCAAACATTGAAAGAAAATGGGTTCCAACCAAGAATTGTGTATCCAGCGAAATTAAGCTTCAGGATGGAAAATGAAATTAAAACCTTCCACGATAAACAAAAGTTAAAAGAATTTGCAGCTAGAAAACCATCTCTTCAAAACATCCTCAGCAAAACATTACAGGAAGAGGAAATGGAAAATAACAATGAAAACCAACAGTGGGAGGTAGGACAGTAAAGGGGGGGGGGGGGATAATCAAAGAGGAAAACAAACCATGTTTAGTAACATAAATAATCAAATATGGCTGGAAGAACAACCCATATCTCAATAATAACCCTAAATGTTAATGCCTTAAACTCACCAATTAAGAGACACAGGCTAGTAGAATGGATCACAAAACAAGACCTAACAATATGCTGCCTACTGGAGATGCATTTGATAGGAAAAGACATACATAGGCTGAAGGTGAAAGGTTGGGAAAAATCATATCACTCATATGGACTTCAGAAACAAGCAGGAGTGTCCATACTCATATCAAATAAAATAGATTTCAAGCCAAAGTTAATCAAAAGGGATAAAGAGGGACACTACATACTGCTCAAGGGAACCATACATCAACAAGACATAACAATCATAAATATATATGTCCCAAACAATGGTGCAGTTATGTTCATCAAACAAACTCTTCTCAAGTTCAAGAGTCTAATAGACCACCATACAATAATCATGGGAGACTTCAACACACCTCTCTCGCCACTGGACAGATCTTCCAAACCAAAGGTGAATAAGGAAACTATAGAACTCAATAACACAATTAATAACCTAGACTTAATTGACATATATAGAATATACCACCCAATATCAAGCAGTTACACTTTTTTCTCAGCAGCACATGGATCCTTCTCAAAAATAGATAATATATTATGTCACAGGGAAACTCTTAGACAATATAAAGGAGTAGAGATAATACCATGCATCTTATCTGATCATAATGGAATGGAACTGAAAATCAACGATAAAAGAAAGAAGGAAAAAGCATGCATCACTTGGAGAATGAACAATAGTTTACTGAATGATCAATGGGTTATAGAAGACATCAAGGAGGAAATTAAAAAATTCTTAGAGATAAATGAAAACACAGACACAACATATCGGAATCTATGGGACACATTGAAAGCAGTTCTAAGAAGAAAATTCATTGCTTGGAGTTCATTCCTTAAAAAAAGAAAAAACCATCAAATAAATGATCTCATACTTCATCTCAAAATCCTAGAAAAAGAAGAGCAAAACAACAGAAAAAGAAGTAGAAGGCATGAAATAATTAAAATCAGAGCTGAAATTAATGAAATCGAAACAAAAGAAACAATTGAAAAAATTGACAAAACTAAAAGTTGGTTCTTTGAAAAAATAAATAAAAGCGACAGACCCTTAGCCATGCTAATGAAGAGAAGAAGAGAGAGAACTCAAATTACTAGCATATGGGATGAAAAAGGCAATATCACAACAGACACTTCAGAAATACAGAAGATAATCAAAAATTATTTTGAATCCTTATACTCCAATAAATTAGAGATAGTGAAGGCATTGATAAATTTCTTAAGTAATATGATCTGCCCAGATTGAGCCAGGAGGATATAGACAACCTAAACAGACCAATATCAACTGAGGAAATAGAAGAAACCATCAAAAGACTACCAACTAAGAAAAGCCCAGGACTGGATGGATATACAGCAGAGTTTTACAAAACCTTTAACGAGGAACTAATACCAATACTTTTCAAGCTACTTCAGGAAATAGAAAAAGAGGGAGAACTTCCAAATTCATTCTACAAGGCCAACATCACCCTGATACCTAAACCAGACAAAGACACTTCAAAGAAATAAAACTACAGACCAATATCTCTAATGAACCTAGATGTAAAAATCCTCAATAAAATTCTGGCGAATCGGATACAAAAACATATCAAAAAAATTGTGCACCATGATCAAGTAGGATTCATCCCTGGGATGCAAGGCTGGTTCAATATATGGAAATCAATAAATGTTATTCACCACATCAATAGACTTAAAAATAAGAACCATATGATCATCTCGATAGATGCGGAAAAAGCATTCGACAAAGTACAGTATCCCTTTATGTTCAAAACTCTAGAAAAACTAGGGATAACAGGAACATACCTCAATATTATAAAAGCAATCTATGCTAAACCTCAGGCGAGCATCATTCTGAATGGAGAAAAATTGAAGGCATTCCCTCTAAAATCTGGAACAAGACAGGGATGCCCTCTCTCACCACTTCTGTTCAACATAGTTCTCAAAACACTGGCCAGAGCAATTAAACGAAAGAAATTAAAGGCATAAAAATAGGAAAAGAAGAACTTAAATTATCACTATTTGCAGAAGACATGATTCTATACCTAGCAGACCCAAAAGGGTCTACAAAGAAACTATTAGAGCTAATAAATGAATTCAGCAAAGTGGCAGGATATAAAATCAACATGCATAAATCAAAGGCATTCCTGTATATCAGCGACAAATCCTCTGATATGGAAATGAGGACAACCACTCCATTCACAATATTCTCAAAAAAAAATAAAATACTTGGGAATCAACCTAACAGAAGAGGTGAAAGACTTATACAATGAAAACTACAGAACCCTAAAGAGAAAATAGAAGAAGATCTTAGAAGATGGAAAAATATACCCTGTTCATGGATAGGCAGAACTAACATCATCAAAATGGTGATATTACCAAAAGTTCTCTATAGGTTTAATGCAATGCCAATCAAAATCCCAACGGCATTTCTTGTAAAAATAGAGAAAGCAATCATAAAATTCATATGGAAAAATAAAAGACCCAGAATAGCAAAAACAATGCTAAGCAGGAAATGTGAATCAGGCGGTATAGCGATACCAGACTTCAAACTATACTACAGAGCAATAGTAACAAAAACAGCATGGTACTGGTACCAAAACAGGTGGGTGGACCAATGGTACAGAATAGAGGACACAGAAACCAATCCACAAAACTACAACTACCTTATATTTGATAAAGGGGCTAAAGGCATGCAATGGAGGAAGGATAGCATCTTCAACAAATGGTGCTGGGAAAACTGGAAATCCATATGCAACAAAATGAAACTGAATCCCTTTCTCTCGCCATGCACAAAAGTTAATTCAAAATGGATCAAGGAGCTTGATATCAAATCAGAGACACGCTGTCTGATAGAAGAAAAAGTTGGCTACGATCTACATACTGTGGGGTCAGGCTCCAAATTCCTCAATAGGACACCCATAGCACAAAAGTTAATAACTAGAATCAACAAATGGGACTTACTTAAACTAAAAAGTTTTTTCACAGCAAAAGAAACAATAAGAGAGGTAAATAGGGAGCCTACATCCTGGGAACAAATCTTTACTCCTCACACTTCAGATAGAGCCCTAATATCCAGAGTATACAAAGAACTCCAAAAATTAGACAATAAGATAACAAACAACCCAATCAACAAATGGGCCAAGGACCTGAACAGACACTTCTCAGAGGAGGACATACAATCAATCAACAAGTACATGAAAAAATGCTCACCATCTCTAGCAGTCAGAGAAATGCAAATCAAAACCACCCTAAGATACCATCTCACTCCAGTAAGATTGGCAGCCATTATGAAGTCAAACAACAACAAGTGCTGGCGAGGATGTGGGGAAAAGGGTACACTTGTACATTGCTGGTGGGACTGCAAATTGGTGTAGCCAATTTGGAAAGCAGTATGGAGATTTCTTGGAAAGCTGGGAATGGAGCCACCATTTGACCCAGCTATTCCCCTTCTCGGTCTATTCCCTAAAGACCTAAAAAGAGCATGCTACAGGGACACTGCTACATCGATGTTCATAGCAGCACAATTCACAAGAGCAAGACTGTGGAAGCAACCTAGATGCCCTTCAATAGACGAATGGATAAACAATATGTGGCATTTATACACAATGGAGTATTACTCTGCATTAAAAAATGACAAAATCATAGAATTTGCAGGGATATGGATGGCATTAGAGCAGATTATGCTAAGTGAAGCTAGCCAATCCCTAAAAAACAAATGCCAAATGTCTTCTTTGATCTAAAGAGAGCAACTAAAAACAGAGCAGGGAGGAAGAGCATGAGAAAAAGATTAACATTAAACAGGGACGAGAGGTGGGAGGGAAAGGGAGAGAGAAGGGAAATTGCATGGAAATGGAAGGAGACCCTCAGGGTTATACAAAATTTCATAGAAGAAGAAGTAAGGGGAAAATAATACAAGGGGGAGAAATGAATGATAGTAGAGGGGGTAGAGAGAGAAGAGGGGAGGGGAGGGGGGATAGTAGAGGATAGGAAAGGCAGCAGAATACAACAGACACTAGTATGGCAATATGTAAATCAATGGATGTGTAACTGATGTGATTCTGCAATCTGTATATGGGGTGAAAATGGGAGTTCATAACCCACTTGAATCAAAGTGTGAAATATGATATATCAAGAACTATGTAATGTTTTGAACAACCTCTACCACGCGGCCTGCGCAATGGTTTCATTAATGAGGTTCTTGGCATAAAGTTAGTTAGAAGAGATCGAAATAAAACACACAGACTCAGTTACCTTATTTCTATTGCCAGGTCCGAGACGGCTCCCCTCTCTGGCTCTGACCTCTAACCACCCAGCAGGGCAGCAAGGATTACTCAGGGCTAGCAGGAGAGAGAGAGAGTGAACACGCCAGGGAGTAGCCTTTTATTGGGGAACAAGAAATTCAGGGGATAATTCCATCCAATGAAGGTTGAGGGGGGACTGCACTCCAAGGTCAGGGTCAGTGATTGGGCCCCCGGGGTCAGTGGTCAGTCACACCCCCACACGGATGGGTTCTCTCATCAGGAAAGGGCCGGGAATATTCCGACACAGCCAGAAGCCTCAGACCCTTAACGGGAGTTGCCCAGTCACGTGTCAGAATGGCTTCCCACATATTCCCCCTTTCTATTCTTAAAAATGAGGCGGCAGTTCACTCTTTGGAGTTTCTGTATTCTTGTTCCGAAGACTCGCCATCCTATAATTATAACACAAAAGAGAATTAACAGCAAAGAGAATAATCCAATAATGTACCAGGCCGAGTGTTTAAGAATATTTCCAGGGTTGAATCCATTCAACTCCTTTAATATTTGGTTTGCCAGAGAAGAAGGATCTGAAAAATCAGCTTTATTATTTTGAATGTCTTGGATATGGTGATGAAGTTCCAGAATATCCAAGCTATTATTACTATTTTGCCAAATACCTAATAAATGGTTTTTAACCTTCTCCCAATCCCAGAGAGAAGCATTGTACTTGGCAGCTGTAACACAAACATACTTATAATTGGCATGGCATTTAAGCCTTTCCTTAAATTTTAAGGCTGAAAGTTCATTACCTATGTCTATAACAGTCACCTCTAAGGCGTTTAATTTAGTCTCAATCCTTTCATCAATATTTACTTGATTACGCAGAGCCTTGGAAGTATTTTGAGCTAAACTATTAAGAAATTTTGCATGCTGAATATTTTGAGACAATGTCAGAGACGCAGAGACAGTTGAGGCAATAAAGGAGACTAGCGCCAAAACACCAACAATTATAACTCCAATAGCACGTTTAGGTCTTGCTAACTGGGCATGAATTTGCTGCAAGACTTGTAAACCAGTATCAGCATACCATGGCTCTGAAATATTAGCAGGCAATAAAACAAAAGAGGGCTGATGAAGTATCAGCACTCCTTTTCCTCCATTATACCTAGTAATACAATTGGTTAGGTTACATTTATTACAAGTAACAATATATCTGTCATCTATCCATTTAACTTTTACATTTCCAATAATTAAAACATAAGGAGATTGGACACAGGCTCGTAAGCCATAGCAAGATCCCTCTTTACAGTTCTTGCCAACAAATTTTGGTAAAGGTTTGTCTGTAAAATGTAAGAATTCTGAGGCAGCAATTAAATGCCAAACATCTTTCTGAACACCTCCTTTACTATAAGTCAAAGTATTACTAACAAATCCTGCAGGTGTCATAGCAGAATTTCTTCGTAATTGTCTTTTATCAATTTTTGGAGACCAGTCTAAAATATACCCACTATCTTTAGACACCTTATGTTGTACAGGAAAGGTATTTACACAATCCATCCATCTAGGAAAGGTGCCAATCTCAATTGTAGAACTATTTGGACAGTGGGGCATCCGTGGAGGTTTTGCAGAAATGACTGGCTTGTTATGGGAAAGTCCCATCTTAATTACTGATCTAGTATAAGGTCTTAAGTCCCCATAAATAGAATTATTTGTCAGTCTAGGTCTACCAATCGCTGTCTTTTCTTCGAATGATACTTTCAGACAGCCAGCATGTTTATTGTGTGACCAACACAAAGGTAATTGGGCACTGTAGCCAGAATAATTAAATCTAGTCACATGATTGGGAGTAATATGAGTATCTGTAAATCCTCCCATCATGAATGAGTCATTAGTAAATACTGGAATAGATTCTCCAGTCCACACAGATGGGTGTACCAGGGGTGGATCTGGGAAATATGTCCAGTAAGTGTCTACTTGATCCCCCTTTACCTGACAGCCCAACAGGGCAATTACTGTTGCTACCATCATCACTGGGGTCCTGTTCTCTCCTAGGTGTCGAAGTATTCGGGAAGCCTGGGTTGTTAGCTTCTTCAAGTCTTCCCATGAAATCAGCTTTTCGGCTGGGTCAATCTGGTCTTTCTTCATCCTTTTCCGATATCTCCTCCTTCTGGATAGGGGCTCCTCCGGGTCGATCCTCAGTCACTTGAATCTGGGTTCTATCTCTTCCATGTCTGATAGCACGTTCAGGTACCCAAATAGGACGAAATGCGCCTTCTGGGAAAATACAAGCATGACCTCTACCCCACATTATCACTGGGTCTGGACCCTTCCACTGACCAGTCTGTAAATCTTTCCACAAAATTCTGCCTAAAGGGCCTGTTACTGAGGGAGACATTTGTCTCTCAGCAGCAGTGTGACCTTCTGCGTCACAGTTTAAAAAATTTAAAACAAACAAGGCATGATTAAGTCTATTTTGGGGAGTCATAAACCTATTCCCCCCCTTTAATTTTTGTAATTGAAGCTTAATAGATAAATGAGCTCGTTCCACAATGGCTTGGCCTCGAGGGTTATAAGGAATTCCTGTTTTATGATTAATTTTAAACTCTTGGCAAAATTGTTGAAAAGAAGAGCTTACATAAGCTGGAGCATTATCTGTTTTAATCTGCATAGGGCACCCTAAAACAGAAAAAGCTGCTAAGCAATGAGAAATTACATGTTGAGTATTTTCCTTAGTATGTGCTGTGGCAAAAATAAATCTAGAATAAGTGTCCACTATGACATGTACATAACATTGTTTACCAAATTGAGGAATATGAGTTACATCCATTTGCCATATTTGATTTGGTTTTAATCCACAGGGATTTACCCCTGATGGCAGAGATGGAGTGTGAATAACACACTTAGAGCATTGGCTTACAATCTGACGAGCTTGTTCTCTAGTAATATTAAATTTTTTACGTAAGCTAGAAGCATTTTGATGATGCAAGGAATGGGAAGCTAGTGCACAGTCATATGAAGACATCTGTTGACAAAAAGCTACTAATTTATCAATCTTGTCATTACCAGAAACTAAGGGTCCTGGAAGATTAGTATGAGCCCGTATTTGCCCTATGAAACATGGGTACTTTCGCATTAGCACTGTCTTTTGTAAATTATGAAATAACTCAAATAACTCTTGTGATGAAGTATACCCAATAACTGAAGTTTCAATATTTTTAGTAACTCCAACTGCATATAAGCTGTCAGAATAAATATTAATAGGCTCATTTGAAAAGTAATTTAAGGTACAAATCAGAGCTTGAAGCTGTGCTCTTTGGGCAGATGTATAAGAAGTTTGTATTACCTCTGTGTGAACACGACTATAAAAACCTGCTTTACCTGAGTTAGAACCATCCGTGAACACTGATAAAGCTTCATCTATAGGATGTGCATGTACAATCCTTGGAAAAATAAGTGACGTTAATGATGCAAATTGTATAATCTTATCACGAGGATAATGGCTATCTATCTGGCCAGGAAAATCAGCAAAAGCTATCTGCCATGAGCTAGAAGTTTGAAAAAGCCAATTAGTCTGTTGAATAGAAAATGGAATAATTATGATATCAGGCTCTGATCCAATTAATTGTAAAATCCTAGTTCTACCTTTAATTACTAATTGAGCTATAGAATCATGAAAAGGAATTAATGTTTTTTGAGGAGAGTGGGATAAATAAATCCACTCAATAACTCCTAATCTTTGCCATATGGCTCCTGTTGGGGTATGCTCAGTTGGAAATATTAATAAATACACTATTTCTTTAGGATCATCTCTAGTAAGCTGTGCATTTTTAATTGCATGTTCAACTCTCCTTAAAGCCATTCTAGCCTCTAAGGTTAGCTGACGTGGAGAGGTTGGAGAGGGATTTCCTTGTAATATCTGAAATAAGGGACTTAACTCAGAAGTAGTTAGTTTTAGGGATGGCCTCAGGCAATTTATATCTCCTAAAAGCTTTTGAAAATCATTAAGGGTATGTAACTCCCTTACTCTTATCTGAAGATTTTGAGGACGGATTGTACGTCCTTGAATTATCTGACCTAGATATTGAAAAGGAGGCACCTTTTGAATTTTTTGAGGGGCTATGCATAAACCCATTGCTGTAAGTGAAGTCTCTAACTGAATAAAAATTTCTGAAAGTACCTCTGGATTAGCATGAGCCAATAATATATCATCCATAAAATGAATAATATACGCATCAGGAAAGCTATTTCTTTTGGGATCTATCGCCTGGTCTACATATTTTTGGCACAGGGTAGGACTATTACGCATTCCCTGGGGGAGTACTTTCCAGCAATATCTTTTAACAGGTTCCTTAAAATTAATTGCTGGGACAGTGAAGGCAAATCTCTCACAATCTCCAGGATGTAACCTTATAGAGAAAAAACAGTCTTTTAAATCTATTACCATCAAGCTATAGTCTAAAGGGATGGCTGTGGGGGAGGGAAGTCCTGGCTGTAATGATCCCATAGGTCGAATTGCATGATTTATCGCCCTTAAGTCCTGTAGCAATCTCCAATTACCTGACTTTTTTTTAATAACAAAAATAGGTGTGTTCCAAGGACTAAGCGTTGGTTCAATATGACCAGCCTGAAGTTGTTCCTCAACTAACCTATGAATTATTTTAAGCTTTTCCCCTGAGATGGGCCACTGAGAAATCCATATAGGCTCCTCTGTGAGCCAGGTGATTTTTTCGGCTGTCTTAGGGATTGGGGAAGTACTCAGGGCCCCTAGTAAAAATTTTGGCTTGGAGCATTTACTAATCTTTGTCTTGGAGACTGGTTTGTAAACAGATACTCTTCCTGAAGGGTCTCCTTATCATCTCCAGGAAAATACCTCTGATTAACTTCCTCAACTGACCTTATCGAGTTTGGAGTAACTAATAATAATCCCATCTTGGCTAAAATATCTCTTCCCCATAGGTTAGCTGGTAAAGACCCTAACACATAAGGCTTAAATACTCCACTGTTCCTATCGGAATCTTCCCAACGGAGATAGTTGGCACTTTGAGCAGGCTGTGAAACCTGTCCTATTCCCTCTAGGTTAGCTGGTGCTACATGTAAAGGCCAGCTCCTAGGCCAGAACCTACTAGAAAAAACAGATATATCAGCTCCTGTGTCTACTATTCTGAGGAACATTTTATTATTAATTTTAAGCTCTAATAAGGGGCGTTCTTGTCTTACTAGCTGCAACCAGTATATTCTGTCCGGTGGTCTAGAAACTGAATCTACTGGTGCGTGCCTCCCTGAATCACAAGGCAATAAAATCAATTGGGCAAATGTATCCTTTGGAGTGAGCCTTAGGGCATAGTTGGACTTTACAGTAACATTTAATTGTCCTTTAAAATTTGAATCTATCACACCGGTTATCACCTCAATGGCTCCCTTTAAGTTATTGCGTCCCAAAATTAAACCTATAGTATTATCTGGAAGCGGCCCGAAAATCCCAGTAGGGATTTGTTTTGGCCTTGTCTCAGGATTTAATTCAACTGTCCTTGAAGGTCCTAAGAAAACTGTCTGTGATCTATGTTCCGATAAAAATCGCGGGCTGTCCTGGTCGGCGCCAGTGACGTCACACTGTGCGACCTCTCCTCGAATTCCCCGTATTGTTGCTCGGCCCGAGGAGGGGCCGACCGGAAGTTTTTTGTCCTCCTGCTAGGAGGAAATGAAGGCGAGAAGGCGGGCTGATCCGCGCCATCTTGACTCGCCACGTGGGGTTGAGTCCTGCAATATCTATTATCACCAGTAGATGGAGCCCTGAACTTAGAATTGTGCATGCGACAATCCCGCGCAAAATGATTATTTCTCCCGCAAATGTAACATTTTCCGCGGGGTTTTCATACTAAATCCGGGGTTTTTAAGGTTTCTTTTATTGCTGCAGCTAGGGCCACTGTTTGTAAATGAGTAGAGTCTATGTCAGAACATAAGCGAATAAACTCAGAAATTGTTCCTTTTTTACCGTGTGGTCTGAGAATATCCTGACAGTATTTATTTGCGTTTTCGAATGCCAATTGCCTAACAATGAACTCACTCGCTCCCGAGTCCCCGATTGACCTGTTTGCAGCCTGGTACAACCGGGCTACGAAATCTGAGTAAGGTTCACTCGCACCTTGCCTGATTTTGGTAAGAACTAAATTGGACTGGTCCTTGGAGAAAATTTGCCTCCAGGCACGTTTTGCACAATCAGTTATTTGATTGTACACTACAAAATCATAATTTAACTGTCTTTCTAGGTCAGTAAATTCACCTGTCCCTAGAAACATTTCTACTGGCGTTTCTATATCCTGTCTTCTGTTCTTTTCTGCCTGTTCAGTACAGAAATCAGTCCAGTAAGTCCTCCAAAGTAAGAAATCTCCCCCGCTCAGACAAGATCTGGCTAAAGAAATCCAATCGCTAGGAGGAAGGGGTTGTGAGCAAATATTTTCTATCAGGCTCTGTACAAAAGGGGAATTTGGACCATATGTCTCACATGCACTTTTTAGTTCCTTAATGGTTTTAAATGGGATTACAGCATGAACTCTAACTCTTTGATCTTGTTCATTAACTTGCTCAAAAACTGGAAAAAGTTGAAAACCTCTAGTATCCTCCCCATCTTCCTGTGCTTTCTTAATACCTCGCTGGAACGGGGTAAGAAAAGTCATTGTTAACCCAGTGTACCTGTTAAATTTTGTCCTTTTAGCAGGTACCGGCCGAATTCGAATAGCCTGGACAGGCGGTGTTAAACGCAGCCTGTTAAGATTCCTCTGTAAGTCCTGAATTTCCATGTCTGATTCTTCTCCCTCAGATTGCAAGTCATGGTCAGACTCTGTACTATCGCCATTTTGAATTTGGGTTTCTAAACCACTTGGCGGAGAAGAACTCTGAGCCCCTCTAGGAATCTCTTCCGGATTTTCCTCTGTAGGAAGATCCTCTACCTCTTCCAGAGGGCTTTCTTCTTTTTCTTCTCTATGATATCCGCCCCTAGAATCTCCCTGCGGGTTAGTATGGTCCTGCGAGTTTAAAGTCACATTCCTAACCTTAGGTTTGGCTTTTAGAGTGGTCTTTGTTTTTAAATGGCCTAAGGGAAAAGGAATTAACTTAGCCTCAGGCGAATTTTCCATTTGAATAGACTTAATAGCCCTTTGTAAGCCTTTTAACAGGTCTTCAGGGGGCCACGAACTTTGACCCATATAGTCAAAAAGACAAATTTCTAGAGCTGTCCAAGTTTTCTGAATACTTTCTATGCCTCCAGGTAGTTCATTAGAAAAATAAACCTTTTGTAACTTTCTTCCTAATTTCTCCCAAGTAGATAAATTTGGAGACTCTTGTTCACAAAACCAAGGACAATATTCACCTACAATCTTTAAGAATTGTAATAACTGAGCTTTCTTTATCTGTTTTCCTTTCTGATTAATTATACTGTCTAAAATAGTCAGATACATTTCCTTATCCGTAGAAGTTGAATTTCCCATTTTAATTAATTTAACGTCTCTTTCCTTCAATAGCTCCAGGTACTTTTGTGACCCAAATTATCACCACTTCCTTTATCTTTATCTTTATCCTTATCTTTATATCACGCTCCCACTCAATCTAACTAATCTAGAATGCCCCCCTCATGGGCGCCAATTCTACCACGCGGCCTGCGCAATGGTTTCATTAATGAGGTTCTTGGCATAAAGTTAGTTAGAAGAGATCAAAATAAAACACACAGACTCAGTTACCTTATTTCTATTGCCAGGTCCGAGATGGCTCCCCTCTCTGGCTCCGACCTCTAACCGCCCAGCAGGGCAGCAAGGATTACTCAGGGCTAGCAGGAGAGAGAGAGTGTGAACACGCCAGGGAGTAGCCTTTTATTGGGCAACAAGAAATTCAGGGGATAATTCCATCCAATGAAGGTTGAGGGGGGACTGCACTCCAAGGTCAGGGTCAGTGATTGGACCCCCAGGGTCAGTGGTCAGTCACACCCCCACACGGATGGGTTCTCTCATCAGGAAAGGGCCGGGAATATTCCGACACAGCCAGAAGCCTCAGACCCTTAACGGGAGTCGCCCAGTCACGTGTCAGGATGGCTTCCCACAACAACCAACAATAAAAAATTTTAAAATATATATAAAAAATAAAATGTAAAAAAGGAATGGGGATAGGCTCAGTGGTTAAGCACCCCTGAGTTCAATCCCTGGTGCAAACAAACAAACGGCAACTATCCTTTCCTATATGTGTTATTTAAAAATACCCTTTTGGTTAAAAAGTAAAATGCACAATTGTATTTTTAAAAAAAATAAAATAAAATACACATACAGAACCAGCAAGCTTTTGTCACAACTTGGCAGGGCATTGTACACGTGATTTGAACAACTGCACTGAACAACTCTAGTCTTCATGTTTTTCTCCTGCATCAATTGAGGATACCTGCAATGCCAGCCATAGTCCCCAGAGTTTAGAGGTGAGAGTATGGAGATGAGAAAATGCTTTTTTGATTATGCAACTCAATGAGCTAGGGTTGTAGAGGGGCACAGCAAGAGTGTCTGTAAGCCTTTTGATATTTGATCATTCCTGGAACCCATCCCCAAGTTCACAATAGCTTTAGGTTAAGAGCTGGAAATGATCTTCCAAACATGCTTAAGATTTTTAAAATTGTCACTATACATAAAAACTGGGACCTCTAAAACACGTTCTCATTTTCTCTTTCCAACATAATTATAACAGAAAGATGAGGTGCAAGATTCCATAATTTGTCAATGGTGACTGAGAAGTTAGCAAGTAGGATACAAAAATTAAACCAAAATGCAGGTGCTCCTTTTCTCACATCCAGACCACCTGAAATGAAACTTTATAAAAATTCTATTATCTGTGTCATCTACAAAAAGATATGTTCATGTAATTTTTAGACTTTTGACTTACATTGATTTCACATATGTGGCAATGCATTTGCTTGGCCAGCCCCTCCCAGATCCTAAAATTTGGGTATGGATTTTGTTCAAATGATCAATTAAGAATCTCCACATCATGTTTTGTAAATTTGAGCCATGGTTTTCCTTTTCATCTTTCTTAATTTGTTTCTCCTGTTTCCTCATGACTATCTTCAACTGAAGATGCTGAAAAAGATGGTAACATAAAGAATAAAATTTAAAAATACTAGAGGCATCCATAGAAAGAAAAAAAAAAAATATTTGTTGACTAAGATTTTTTAAAGGTGGAGCTCTGCCTCACACTTAATTCATAGTAAAAAAAAAATATTAAGGGCCTATCTTTAAAAATATGAGGATACCATTATATTATGATCTGAAGGGTGGAAAAGGATTTTGGTCTAACAAAAATTCAAAAATATAAAGAAAGTGACTAATGCAATGCTCAGCCATATTAGTAACTGAGAAAGTACAAATGAATCAACTCATATCAATCTCACACCCAACACTTTAAGTGGTTGCAGTAGAGTAGGGAATGAATAAGATTAAATAAACTAGGGAGTAGGCCTTCAGATGATACAAGTATTGATGTTTTATGACTACCTTCATTTTTTGCTCTATAATATGAAGTTCAAAGTGAGCTTGCTGTTCAACACAACAATCAAATAAAGGATACTGATGTTTTTGCAGGATGTTTACATGACATTTTCCTAAACCCTATCCAACAGAATGGCAGTCTTAAAACACTGGTACCAAGGACTCTCCAAGTGTTTGTTTGTTTGGTGGTACTGAGAATTGAAGCCAGGGCCTCAGGCATGCTAGGCAAGGACTCTTCCACTGGATCACACTCAAAATAGAAAAAGCTAAAAGGCTGGGCATGTAGCTCAGTGGTAGAGCACCTGTGGGTTCAATCCCCAGCACATAAACAAACAAAAAAAAAAAATAGAAAGAAAGAAAAATGAGAGTCTAAAATGGGGTATAGAGATTTTATAAGACTAGAATTATTAATAAGATGAAAATAATATATTGTAACATTTATTTTCTTTTCCATAAGAAAATTACACACAGAATTGACCTGAAAGCAAATGAGAAGAGAGTCAAAACATGTCAGTATCAAAAGGAAAAAAAAAAAAACAAAAACAAGTTAAAGCTGTAAGAACAAAGTAGAGACACACACACACACACACACACACACACACACACACAAACACACACACACACAGGTGTGAGGCATACCAAAGAAGAAAAATGGCAGTAGTAGCCCCCACATTTTTATCACAGTTCTTTCTCTATCCAGTGGCTTGTGTTTTCAGTATTTTTCAGAAGGATAACAGATAAACCCAATAGCTGTTCCACTGGCTTTACCATAGAGCTTCATTTAACCCTTCCTTATTTTTTATTTTGAGACAGGGTCCAACAAAGTTGGCCTCAAACTTGAGATCCTCCTGCTTCTCAAATAACACAATGCATTGCTGGGGCTCTACACATTCCCTGGAATCTACACACCCTGTATCATTCCACCTCTTCAGGCAAGGTAGAACACATTAACCTCATCCTAAAGGAGACTCTCACGAAGCTCTCACTTGATTCAATTCAAGTACCAAAAAAAAAGAAAATGTAAAAAGAATGAAATTAGTCCTAAGGAAAGAATCATTTTGTTATAGAATATGAAAAAGCATAATGAAGAATTTAAAAATGAGTTGTAGGGCCAGAAATATGGCTCAGTAGGAGAGCACTTACCCAGCAAGAGCAAGGCCAAGGGTTCAATCACCAGCCCAGGAAAAATGTAATTTAATAAAATAAATTTTATTTGATTTGTTTATAATACTTGAGTCCGAAATGGGTTAAATATGATGAGAAATGTTAAAAAATATTACGAAAAGTTGCTTTTATCACACTATGAATTTTATCATGCAAAATTAACACAGTATATAATAATATTTATAACAGGTAACATGTAATGCTTATAAAATATATCATATGCAAAACCACTCCAGGTGGTACATGCCTATAATCCTTGCTACTGGAGAGGCTGAGGCAAGTAGTTCATAAGTTGGAGGCCAGCCTCAGCAATTTAGTGAGGCCTGTCTCAAAATAAAAAAAAATAAAATTAAAAAGAATGGGGTTTAGCTCAGTGGTAAAGTGCCCCTGGGTTCAATACCTAGTACCAAAAAAATAGCCAAAATGTATCATACAGGCCTGGGGTTGTGACTCAGTTGTAGAGCTCTTATCTCACATGCAGGGGGCACTAGGTACAATCCTCAGCACCACATAAATAAATAAAATAAAGGTATTGTGCTCACCTACAACTAAAAACAAGAAAAAAAGTCTTTAAAAATATATCATACATTTTTTTACACTACAAAATACTTTAGAAATCTTAGAAAAGTTTGTGTAATTTTGATGGCCTCATTTCCTTGATTTGCTGTTTGCCATGGAATAAAAGGCTTGGTGTGGTGGTGCATGCCTGTAATCCCAAGCTCCAGAGACTAAGGCAGGAGGATAGCAAATTCAAAGCCAATCTCAGCAATTTAGAGAGGCTGTAAGCAATTTAGTGAGACCCTGTCTCTAAGTAAACTATAAAAAAGGGCTGAAGATGTAGATTATTTGGTTAAATTTCCCTGGGGTTAATCCCCAGTACCAACAAAGAAAAAAGGGTGTGGAATAAAACTAATGATAGCTGAGCTCATCAAGAAAGCCCAATGAAAAATCACAAAAACTTTGTGACTCTACCTCATACAAACAGGTGCCAGAAACATTAGGCCACTTCGATAGGATTACTGATGAATTGCTTGTGAATAAGTGAGTTTTTTTTTTCAATGTTTCTTTCCACATTGAAGTCAAAAGAAGCATTGTCTATAGCATACCTTTCCACCTTATCTGGTTTTTATTTCATGGAAGCTATTTTGCAATTCTACAAAATATAGATATCTAAGAGCAAGGCAAAATAACCCTCATCTCTACACAGGTATATTCTGCTGTAGCAGACAAGTTCAGCTAAGTTTCCTTTCCGACCACTGAAGAAGCTTATTTGAGCTCTATCTGGGATTCTGCTTTAACTTTCCTTTGCTTTATATAAGTCTGTGCTTTTTGACTTCTCCTTTGAGTCAGTTATAATCTGCCTAGTTTTCTCATTGATTCAGTGAAAATCCCTAGAAAGTGTTCATTTTATATCTGTTTGAAGGTCATGATTTGATCTTTATAAAATATGTTTTCAAACAATGCATAGGGTAAATGTTAATTAAAAACAAGGCAAACCTTAGGCTTTAGAGTTTAATTCTCACCCTTAACCTTGGTTGGAAATCCCTAGAGGGAATTAACTAGGTGGAGAATTCTAGAAGGAAAGATGGCTTAACCCCCAAACAGCTCTGCAGTCCTACTATCTCTCTGCAGGGGATAACCCTTGGGCAGGTCACTTTACTCCCTTCCACTGTGCTCCTAGTTGGGGGGGGGGGGTGAAAATAATCCCTTCACCTCCTGGATTAAAGATGTTGTCAGTCATGAAAGGGTTATCATCATGCTTATGCAATATGGTCTGGAAGAAGAAGCCAGGTGGGCTTGTTCAGAATTGTTCTATTTTTTTTTTTTAAGAGGTTTTATAACACATGAGTTGAAATGAGGGTTGCAAGAGATTTAGACCAAGAGATAAAGATTTTGCAAAAAGTTTATATTGAAGTAACAAAGACATTTTCTGAATTGAACACACTTGCCTGGGGTGGTGGCACATACCTGTAATCCCAGCAGTTTGGAAGGCTGAAACAAGAGAATTTGCATTCAAAGCCCGCCTCGGCAATTGTTAGACCAGGATGCAAGAAAAGACCCACTGACTCCAGTTAAAATCAAATTAAAGCAAGCTTATTATTTTGACCGGCCAGGCTGCCTCTCCCAGCAAAAACCACAGGAACAAGACAGCAGCCACAGGTTTCTTGCAGCCCAGCTTTATAGCCCAGAAAGTTATACAAAGTGGGGATTACAGATAACAAAACTCTGACGAGCATATCAAAAATGTTAGTTTACATTTTTGCTGGCCCTGACATCAGAATTTATGAAAGTCATTAGAGCCTCAGAGAAGGTCGTTATCTGGCCAGGGAAGGCCAGGATTTGTGAGGCATCATTAAAGTTTCAGAGAGGGCTACTATCTGCTCAGTGAGAGCCAGACATGGGTGAGTTCAAGGCAGGGCAGGCATTCCAAGCAGGTTTAGAATTTGCAGTAATTTATAGTGAAGCTCAAATTAGCTTTTTATGGCTTTATGGCAAGACGGCTCCCAATTTTAAGAGAAAATCATGCTGGGACTATCATTCCCCCCTTTTCTCTTTCTCTTTTTCTCTATTATATACTTTTATTTTCTGAAATGATAGAAAAGAATAAGATCACTTAATATATGTTTATTATTGCCCTTAAGATAAAATTTAAGGGTAATTTATGTTTCAAGGCTTGAGTTTCTGCTTTTCTTTCTGATTTGATTTCTGTCTTCTGATTGCTGTGTGTACTAAAAGCAAACTGGATTTCTTTCAATTCCTCAAGCACTCCATGACTTCAGCCATTTTCCATGTCCTCTGTCTAGAAAGTTCTTGCCATTCCCCATTATCCACAGCAAAGTCTCAGGGATGTGGGGATGTGACTCATTGGTAAATTACCCTTGTCTTAAATCCCTAATACAAAAAGAAAGAATGAAAGAAAATAAGCAGCTAAAGGATAGATTATACAATAGAGCAGAAGGATATTTAGATGACCATTTGCAGAAAAAAAAAATAAGTTAGAAATATTTTTCTTTCTTCAAAACCACAGAAAAATTGTAAATGGAATAGAGATTATATCTTTAATAACCTTTAAAAATACTTGGAGAAAATAATGGAAAAAAATTATAATTTTGAAGTGTGGAATCAGAAGCCTATTGTAAACTCTAGAAGTCATAAAGGAAAATCTTGAGAAATTTGGCTACCTAATATCTGAACTTCCTAAGTAAAGACACCAAAAAAGATAGTGAAAGGGAGGTCTAGGGAAAACATTGCCAGCAACAATAAAAGGTATTTACATTAATAATCAGAATATACAAAGAAAAGGGGGAAAATAGAAGGGAAAAGTATTTGAGTAGGCAAATGCAACCCAATCTCACTTCTAAATAACAGCAACTAAATAAAACCAACAAGAAGATACCATTTTGTAGCATAGGATGGTCTTAGTAAAAAAAAAAAAAAAAAAATAGGTGTTAGGGAATAGCCCTGGACACCTGGGTCTGTGACCTCAGGTCCTGCCCCTACAGAAGTATTTTATATAAATGACACCTCCTCCAGCACTATTCCAATGCAGACAGTGATGTGATAGTTGGGAGCACACTGGCTCATCTGTGGTTTAGTGAGAGTTGGGGGAAGTGTTTCCCTTATAGACAAAAAATAAAGTTTCTCTCATTCTGTGATTGCCCTGCCAGGAATCTAGTCTTTCCAGAATACATAAATATAGGGACTGGGAATGTGGTTCAGTGCTTGAGCACTTGCCTAGCACATGCAGCCCCTGGGTTCAATCCCCAGCACAGGGGAAAGAGAAAGAAAGAAAGAAAGAGATAAAGAGAGAAAAAGAGAAAGAAAGAAGAGAGGGAGAAAAAAAGAAAAGAAACATGGTATATACAGCCACACTCCCCCTCTAACGCCTGCACTTCCTCAAGTGCGCTGGCCTCCAGTAGAAGGGAGCAAGAAGATCTCAAAAGGTGTCCTCCACCAAAGCCCACTACTCCCAAATCCATAAGTGGTAAACACCCTAGTCATTGGCTACAAAAATCGCTTGTAATAAGCGCCCTCTAGTGTAAAGGCGAAGAAAACTCAGAGTTACAGGCCCAGTGTTGTGGTGCTCTGACATCTAGTTTGCCCACTAAGTTTGAGATTCATTAATTCCTCTTCCAGCGTCTGGTGTGAGAAACTCCTCCGATTTAAAAACAGATTTGTGCTTCTAAACGGCAGGTATCCCGCTTTGTGGGAAGCAAATGAAGACTCTCTGGTTGTATTTTTAGAAGACACAAGTAAGATCTGTGGGATCCATGGCAAATGTGAAGTAGTTATGCCAAATGACCTCCAAATAGCACTCTGACAATTGAGAACTTATGTAAGCACCTACTATGGGGCTGGATGTATGTGTAGCTGTGTGAAAACCACCCATGCACTAGGCCCTGGGTTTGATCCACAGCATCTCAAAAACGACAAACCAAACCACTCTTGGTAGGTCTGATGTTAAACATCCCCTATGTCCCCATGGTGTCAAAAGGTGCCTCAGTGGATGATTATAAGTAGAAAACTAGGGGAGAGGCATCAGGTATTGAGAGCTTTTCCATTTTTATTTGTGTGTAGGTTTTTATATAAATGTTAAGCACACAAAGCAGGAATGCAGATCAAAATGTTTCAGTGAACAACTTTTGGCGATTCAACTGTATAATGATTATAAAGGTCTGCTTTTTTTTTCTTTTATCTTTTTTTTTTTTTGACTATGGCAGCATTTAGATTTTTTTAAAAGTAAGTTAACTTCTTACTGACAGCCATTAAATGTCGTTTGTAGAATTGTGATCATACAGTGGATTTCACTCACTATGCCTTTCTGAGTTGTCCTACACGCTAGTGCAGATTTTTAATACTGTCCATCTTCTGGGCTGCTTTTATGAATTTACTATTAAAATATAGGAGGCCAGGCACTGTGACACATGCTGATAATCTCAAGTATTCCAGAGGTTGGGGCAAGGGATTGCAAGTTCAGGGACAGACAACTCTGCAACTTAGTGAGACCCTGTCTCAAAATAAAAACTTAAAAAGGCCTGGGGATATAGCTAAATGGTGGAATGTCTCTGGGTTTAATCCCCAGTACCGAAATAAATAAATACATGAAACTGTTAAAATGATATATACACAAGTATGTTCTTGAAGCATGTTTTATATTGTGGAAAAAAGAAACAGTCCCTTTGTCCATAAATAGGGCACTGTCTGGATAAATAATGGTATACCCATCTACAAGATACTTTGCAGCTCCTACATGGAATAAAGTAGTTTTATGTGTACTCACTTTCATAAACTGTTTGCAAATTTTTAGTGATCTTTCAAGATTTGATGCTAGGACTGAGGTAGACATGAATTTAAAAGCAAAATATTTATTATTTGATACCAGGTTTATATTTTTTTTTTCTCCATACATACTAAGAATACAGGGAATATATAGAGAAGAAATAGAAGTGTCCACCATGCTATGGGAACTGAACTGGGATTATTGGGTAGAGGAAATTAGTGACAGGGAGAAATTTGATGTTTTGCATTTTACACTTTATTACTTTGTGCTCTAACATAACAAGAAATCAAAGTGTGTGTGTGTGTGTGTGTGTGTGTGTGTGTGTGTGTGTGTTTCTAGTCTTAAATTCATAATATTAGGCAACCAATCCCTAAATTTGAGCTATAAGAATTTTTGTGAATTTAAGTATTCTTTGATAATTTCCCACTGAGCTAAACTACTCCACTTAAGCTTTTTAAAAATTAGATCATAGGGGCTGGGGTTGTTGCTCAGTGGTGGAGTGCTTACCTAGTATGTGTGGTATGCTGAGTTCAATCCTCAGCACCACATAAAAATAAATAAAGAAATTAGGGAATTAGGGTGTTGTGTCCAATTTATCTATATATAATTTTTTAAAAAATTAAATATTAGTCTTGGTGACAGATCTGATGACTCAGAATCAGAATGTTTGCACCTGAGGGCGCCTTGGCGGGTGGGTGGGACCTGGGGCGCGAGCAGGGAACCCAGGGAGATTGTGGATGGCAAGATAGGAATGATAGACAGAGGCAAAGAAAGAGGGGGAGGGAGGGAGGGAGGGAGGGAGGGAGGGAGAGAGAGAGAGAGAGAGAGAGAGAGAGAGAGAGAGAGAGAGAGAAGGGGAGAGACAGTCGTGAGAAAATAGAGGTAGAGAAGGGTGGAAAAATGAAGATAAGAACAAGTTCTAAAGGACAGGGGGAGCCTAAAAAGAGAGAAGGAAAGGCTGAGACAGAATGAGGCTTTGGAGATTCAGAAAAGCGATTTCGTCCATCAGGCTGTGGATATGCTTTTGGAGCTCAGCGCGGGCCAGCTCTGCCTCCTCTGCGCCTTCGCGCGCCTTCATCAGGCGGCCCTTGGCGTCCTCGCGGCTCAGCACCTCCTCTTCATAGCGTGCTTGCAGGTTGCGCAGAGTCTCCTCCAGCCCTTCGCGCGCTCTCTGAAGCGCCTGCTTCTCTTTGGTAGCGTCCCCCCGCCAGGCGCAGGTGGCTAATCTCCTGCTCCTACAGCGCCCGGAAGCGGGACGGCTCCGAATGCTTCTGGCACAGCACCAGCAGCTCGGCTTCCAGCAGCTTGTTCGGCTGCTCCAGCTCCTGCACTCGCTAGATGAAGCTGGCGAAGCGGTCTTTGAGGTCCTGGAGCTGCACCTTCTCCTGAGTGCAGATGGACCTGAGGTCGTTGCTAATGGCGGCTACCTGGCTCAGGTCTAGGTTCTCCAGGCTGTGCATCAAGGAGCCGGAACTGGATGAGTAGCTGCGGAGCACGGAGAGCCAGGAGGACACCCGGGCCTAGTAGTTGGAGTAAGCAGAGAGCGCGGTGCTGTAGCCACTGCGCACGCTGGACATGTGCACCCGGTGAGTCTCCACATAGCGCCGCTTGTAGGAGGTCTAGGCTCATAGCTAAAGGAACTCATGCTGGTGGCCAGCGGAGATGGGGGCTTGGAGAGGAGGAAGGACAGGGGAGAAAGGGAAAGTGAAGGATGGATGGCTGTGTGCCTATTATTATTATTATTATTATTATTTATTTTATTTATTTTATTTTTTTACTTAAGAGATTGCCATAGTTTGGACTTGAGAGTCCCCCAAAGGCCAAGGTGTTCAAGAATTGTTCCCCTGGGTGGTGCTCTTGGGAAATGCTGAATGTTCAGAGGTGGGGCCTAGGGGAAAGTTGTTGGGTCATTGGGGGTGTGCTCTCAGAGGCAAGTGATTTTTGGTTTTATTTTACTCATTTATTTATATGTGGTACTGAGAATCCAACTAGTGCCTCTTGCACACATGCTAGGCAAGTGCTACCACTGATCCACAACCCAGGACTAAGGTGAGTGGTTTTGTTTCAATACATGCTGTCACCATGAAATTCAGCCTTTCTCCTGCCCAAATAGGTTTGTGGCCACGGTTTCTTTTATGAGGGCAAAATGTTCTTTGCATATCTTCATTGCACCTGGCTGGCCAGGCTATGTCTTTCAAGAATAGTAGACTTTAGAGCTTTGAATTTAAGTTTGTCTTGTGACTTTCATCAACCAATAAAATATAAGTAGATTGTAATGTGTGTAATAATGAGAAAGATTTATCATCTATTAGGCAATTTCTTTTCTTTTTAAATTTATGAATAACCATTTTATTGCATTTATGAATTTAATGTAATGTTTGGAGTTATTTATTACCACGGCACTATTTAGACAAAAAAGACCAATCTACAAAACTTCTGTTGTATTTTAAAACTGTATCATACAATTGAGTCTTTGAAAATGTTTATTAAATTTCTAGATATACATTTATTATAATAGCATCTGAGAATCCTTTTGTCAATTGAAATATACTTTTTGTAAAACTTAAAGGAAAACCCATTTCCTTATTAAAATGTTTCAAGAGGCTTGTTCTCTTATCAGGCTCAAAAATGAAGAGGTAGAACCCAAGATCCACACCACATCCAGGATCATGGAAAGGCATTTGCTCTAGTGCTTACATCATGTGCAGAAACTGATTTAGGGTTGTGAAATAAAACATGGGGGAAGCCATTGGTTTTGCCTAGGCTCCAAAATAGAATAAACAGACCCAAATCAACATGGAGTCCCATCCCAGTAGCTGAGTGCTATGGATCTCAAATGGCCTTAAAGGCCATGTGCTGCAGGTTGGGTTGCCAGGCTGTGGTACCAAGGGGAGGTGGGAGAAACATCAGGAGGCAACTTCAGGTAGAAACACATTGGAGAGCATTAGGTCTTTGGGATTGTGTGCTTAAAGGGAATGTTGGGATCCTGACCTTTCTTCTCTGGTCTCTTTTTGCTTCCTGGCTACCATGATGTGACAAGTTTTATTCAACCACTTGCTCACCGTGATGTTCAGCTTCACCACTCGGCCAAAGGGATGAGACCAAGGGATCATGGACTGAAACCTCTGAAACTCCTTTGAAGTTGGTTAAGTCAAGTATTTTGTCACAGCAATGGGAAGTTAGCACTGAGTTTCAGTTCATGTGGAAACTTTTAAACCACTTCAGCTGTAAACAATTAAATTGTCTTTATACCTCACTTCTGTTTCCTATAAATGCTGCCTAATTACATTATTGCCCACTGTTCTTAGATTCTGTTCCTATACTGAAGGCTACCTGATTTACAAATCATTTTTGTTAGGTTCTTAAATAAACTCATTTTGAATTAATCTCATCTAAGATATTCTTCCACCTCATTCAGGCATCCATTTATGGAAAGGGCATTGTCACTTTTTTCTTACCAAATCATTCATTGGAATTTTACTTGATGGGGAAAAGAAGGGCAGGGACTCACATTCCACAAGTCAACATAATGAACTAGAGTTCTCCTGCTGCACACTAAAAGAAGGGTGTTAGCCCCTGCTCAGTAAGGGGGCTTCACTAAACCCAAGTCAGAGCCATGGTTCAGCACCTGGGTCTTTTCTGCAAATCAATCTTTGAGAGCAACTCATCACTTTCAACAAAATTTGGGCAGCAGACTGCAAGGTCAACCTCAAATTGTTTGTGAACCAAAAACAATTTGATGATGCTCAGTCACAATCATGGGACATCATGGCACTCTGCAGAAGGCAGGCCATTTTGGTTTATTATTCCCAGCTTACTTTGCCATTTTTACAGGGGTAACACACCCTTCATTTCATTTTTCTTTCAAGTACTGTCTATTGAGAGCAGATGTATTCTTTTATAGCTGTGTCCATCTTCCATGAAAAAAGACAAAATTCCATGGATGTCAGTGTGGTCCTGAGGGGCAGCCCTATCCACCATTGAAGTATTTATTTATAGATGAATGGATGAAGAAGATAGGTGATAGATGGATAGATGTATTTCACATGTGTCTAATAAATTAATAACCTTTTGGAAAAAAACTTTATATTTTATTGTTCTTCTCTTTCTATGTATCTGATTAGGCTTTATAGAACTCAGTTTGACTTTTTAATAATTGCATATTGGACATGGAAATGGGCAGATTCCTCATGAGACACTTTGTTATGGCATAGCTCAGAAATGTGAACCTGGCTTTTCCTATGACTGCATTTCAACCACTGTTGTCATGACCCACCAACCATGAAGTGAAGGAAGAGGAAAAAGCTACACAACTCTGGGCACAGTGGTGCTTGAATGTAATCCCAGCAGCTCAGGAGAATGTGGCAGTAGAATCACCAAGCACAAAGCCTACTTCAGCAACTTAGAAAGACCTTCAGGGAAAAAACAAACAAACAACAACAACAACAAAAAAAAAACAGTAAACATAATCTGTTGGTGTTGTGGCTCAATGTTTAAGAACCCAATTTTCCAAAAATACATATATAAAGTAGTTCAAAATCTACTTGGCACAATTGTAAATTGATGGGATTACCAGTGAAATTCCATGTGGGAGTTTGTTTTGAACACATCCTATCTGAGCCAAATGATGACACAATTTTTAAAAGACTAAATCCTTTATTCACCTGAGAATTCTGCATCTACCTGGCTTCCTCTTGGACAGGAGAGGATTTAGAAAGGATCCTGCATCTCTGGAGCACACATACTTTTAAGTAGGGGTCATAGGTGACCAGGAATGGCCGAGTCCCCTTGTCAGCCTCCCCATGTATCATGCGTGCCTATTCCTAATGCTTCCCTGTCCCTGTGGATCTTGGTCCACTGCTGGAGCTGGATGGAGCCCTTCAGATACACCTGGCAAAGTAAGTATCATTGTTTGTGACCAGAAACAAATTTCTTCCTCTGGGTCTGTGAGAAATTTCAACTGCCCTACTGGGAATTCAGTCCCACCTCCTGCCAGAAACCATGCTCTGACATTGCTCTGCAGTGTGGGAAATTCCACATAAGATCTGGCAAGCGAAGCCTGATTGTGCCTTGCTCTGCTAAATCCCCAGGGTTCCTGAAAGTGAATGGTGCCAGCTTCTTCCTGCTAAGGCTTTGTCCTTGCTTTAGTAGGAGATCACCAGACAGTGCCTTGTCCAAAGGGACCAGGACAGAACTTGACAGGCAAGAACTGCAACTTGTTTCTTGCACTCCAGCTCCTCAGTTCTCAGGGGCAAGAGCTGGCAGGGAAGCCCTCATGGAGTCACTGAGGTAACCCCCATTTTGTGCTGATGACTTTGCAGAGGCCCGTAAAGACCTGGACACCAACTCACAACATGTGCTGACCACCAACATGTTCCAGCTTGGACACGTAAGACTGAGTCCAGAGCCACCTCCTGGGAGTCACAGATGCCTTTTGACAAAACCCCACCCAGCCCCAGAGAGACCCCCTGATGGAAACAAGCCCTGAGACTTTGAACTGCCCCCACCTGGACAGACCTCAGAGCCTGTCATTGAAGCAGGCTTGTGAAATCAACCAGGGCAATAGAACATACACACTGCCAACATATAACATGGGAATAACACTCAGCTACAGTTGCTCTAGCCCTGAAATTTACCAGCATATTTGAAACAACTTTATGACAGTAAATTTTCCATCTTTCACCAATATATTCTTGGGAAAATTCAACTTCCCAAAAATAATTCAGGGAAAACCAGTTGGAATCATTAAAAAATACAGAATCAGTAGAAATATCTTCCTATAATGGAAAGGTCAGACTCAGTCACTGGAAAATCCAAACATTTCCTAAAGGAATACATGTAAATTTGCACAAAATTTTAGAGAATAGTTAAAGAGTTGACACACCTGATATATACTAAAGCTTGAAAATAGTTCTGGCAAAATCCTGGATATGAGGGCTGGGATTGTAGCACAGTAGTAGAGCTCTTGCCTACCATGTGTGAGACACCAGGTTCGGTTCTCAGCACCACAAAAATAAATAATAAATAAAGATCTATCAGCAACTAGAAACAATAAAAAACTGAGTAAGAGGTAATTCCTGAAAATAGGTGCAAAATTTTTAATTGAAATATTAGGGAACTTAATCTAGCCATGCATAAATAGGATGTACGTTTCAAGACCTCCTTTGGTTTCTCAATGAACACTATGTTCTTAAGGAAAAAAATCTATGCAGATCAATATATGACTAGCATATATTCTTGCGTTCAATGAAAACAGCATTTCAAAATTCAAAATAAAAAGACAGTGAAGGCATAAAGAAATTCTATTCAAGGCTGTGTTCTGGCTCAGTGGTAGAGTGCTGGCCTAGCATGTGTGAGGTATTGGGTTGGATCCTTAGAACCACTTTTAAAAAATAGGAAAAAAAAAAAAAACCTTGGTAAATATTTTTTCATAATATTGGAGAAAAAAATTATTTCCTCCATTTCCAAATGCAACTTTCTCTATTTACTGTATACAAATCTGGTTCATATTTTTGTGTTTTCACTAGGTGACTGCACATGTGTGTATCCATGAACAATAATTACCATTTCACCCCTTTTCACTTTCACAATTATCACAGTACAAACTGAGTTTTAAACTTGATATTTCAGTAGACAATGTATCTTACAACACTCTCAAAATAATGTATGTCTTTTCAATTATTTTTAACTGTGCTATACTAATAGCTTAGATTTTAAATGTCTCTTAAAGCTGAATGTGGTAAAGGTTTAGTCCCCAGTGGTGACACTGGGATATAATGGAACATTTAAGAGGTGGGGCCTAGTGGAAGAGCTTTAGGTCTTTGTAGGCAGGCCCCCAAGGGAATTGTGGGGCCCTGGCCCCTTCCTCTTTCTCCCTATAACTTTCTTTTCATGTGGTTGACAGTTTTATTCTACCATGATGTGCTGTCTCCCCACAGGCACAAAGCAATGGGGCCAACTAAACAGAGACTGAAACCTCCAAAACCATGAGCCAATCCTGGCAAGGTACACAACACCTATAATTCCAGCAACTTAAGTCAGGAGGGTCCCAAGCTCAAGGCCAGCCTCAGCAACTTACTGAGATCATGCCTTTAAAAATAGAGGGCTCGTAAATAGCCTAGTGGAGAGGACACCTGGATTCAATCCACAGACCACAAGGAAAAAAAAAAAAAGGTCAAAATAAGCCTCATCACAGGTATTAGATATAGTGGTGGGAAACTGACTAAAATTGCTAACTTGATTATTTCATGTGAGCCTTCTTATCTAGGGACTCAGTGTTCTGTAAGAAAGCATAGCATTTTTCTGTGGAAACATCTAGAAATAGAATTGCAAGGCATCTTCTGCAACTTCAATATAAATTCCAAGTGACCATACAAAGTGAGTGATTGTGCAAATAACACATTTCCCTGGTTGAAGTGTTGCTATTTCCCCACCTGTTTTCAGCATCATTATATAAAGGAAGATATGTGTAAAATGAAGATGGGTACATTACATGTCTTGGATATTCATACAAAGCATGCTTTATTGTGTCACTTAATATTCTTTTATAATTTCACACTTAAATGTGAGAAGCACGACAAACATAGGACATGAGACTCTTCACAATGGTCCCAAGAGGGTGGGCAAAGGGCAATGACCACAAGTGCAAGCTTTCTTCACTATTACTGGTGTTGCTTAATGATCATAACCGGTATACACTGTTCTGTAATTAAATATTATGACAGCAAAATGGGAAGAGCTGACAAAGAGTTGTCTAGCCTTGGTCTACTTCTACACAAAATACCCCAGGAGTCAACAGGGAATTCAGGAAGAGCACCTCCACTCCTCCACCAGCACTGTGTGAATGGTACCCCCTAGTGGTTTGAGGGATGTAGCCTGCAGATCTGTGTTGGCAGGAGATGGAGAGATGGGAAACTCTCTGGATGACTTCATGGTGCTTCATATCCTAAAGCTCAAAATTATGAAAATGATTTCAAAATGGGAAGTTCAAGATACTGTCTTCTTCAAAGTTTTTCTCAAAAACTCAGATCAACAGTATCTGAATGCTCACCTAGACATGCTCAGATATCATTGACACTCTGCCCAAAAGGCTCTGACAGAGAACTGAGTTCCATTTGTGGAGGAAACGTGCACTGCATCAGAGAACATGAGGCCTCCCCATTCCTTAGGCAACCTGCACCCTACTGTTGTAGAAAGGAGGGCATCTTCTGCCCTAAGTCCCCATGCTTCTGGGACATTAGAAGTGGGTCCTGAAATGGCAGCTTCTCTCGGTATTCCTGGGGCTGTTGCAGCTGTGGATTATAGTCAACCCTGTCACTCTGCTGCTTTCCTTCACATAGCCAGTACTGACCAGAGAGCTCCTGGTTCTGCTGATACTGTGTCTTTCCCTGCACTGTATCAACATAGGTCTTTGTAGACAAAGGACATAAGACATATCAACATAGGACATAGGCAAGGTACTGCTCTGCTGGCTTTCTTCTGTCATGAATGTGGCCCTCTCAAAATGCTTCAGAGATCAAGCAGGATGACTGCAGATGGTTTGACTGAAACTGGGAGAAGTTTCACTTCCTGTAGCCCCTTCACCCTGTGAAGCACAACTTGGCTGTTTTCTAATGCCTTTGGAACACAGAGTCACATGAGCCATCCTCTTCACTGGGAAGTCCCCAGGCCTCCATAGGAATGAAGCCAACTCCTTCCAGTGGAGCCTTTTGGGGGAAGATGTGTTCAGTGGCACTGTTGTCATAATTCATCTGGACAATCTGGTGGCCTAAAATGGGATGACCTTGGACAGGGAAATCATGTCATCTTCTAGCGACAAACATTCTCTCTTTCTCTCCACATCATAGTCTGGATCTTTTATTTTGAAACCAAACCTAAAAAGAAAGAAATTATTTTCAGACACATATTTTATTTTAAACCTTGGTTTCAGCATTATCACCAACTTGCTTATTTACCTGGAATATACACCAAAAAAGGCAATCCTTCCTGGGCTGAATCATGGAGGTTATTGTGCAGGTTATAAATGGTGAACAATTCCCAACTCCCAACTTCATCAGAATCTGCAGCAGCCCTTCTATCCACATGAACCCAGGCTCCTCAAAGTCTTCCAGTAACCTCTCTGCAAACTCTTCAATTAGACTTAGCAGACCCCCAGCTACCCTATGCACATTCCCACAGCTTCTTGATTTTTCTCAAGTTGTCCCATCAACACAAGGCTTCATGTATTGTAATATTATTCTTAAATACATTGCATATAAAAGTCATGAACAGAACAAAAGTTTGTAAATACTAGACAGTGTGTTATAGGTGTGATCTTAATAATTGCACAGAAGAACTCTAGTCTACATTTTTTCTCCTGCATCAGTTGAGGATATTTGCAATGCCAGCCATAATCACCAAAGCTTTGAGTCATGTGTTTAAAAATTACAAAATACATTTTAGACTATGCAACCTAATTATCTAGGGTTGTAGAGGGTCACAGGCAAGAGTGTCTGGAAGCTCGTTGATATTTAATCACTCCTGGAACACATCTCCAAACTCAGAATGGATTTAGGTAAATATCTAGAAGAATCTTTGATCCACACTTAGGATGGTTAAAATTGTAACTACACTTAACAAAACTGGTACCTCTAAACACATGTTCTCATTTTCTCTTCCAATATAATTAGACACAATGAAATAAGGTGCTAGCATCCATAATTTGTCAATGGATACAGATCAGTTGGCAGGTCTGTTACAAAAAGATGAAGCCAAAAGGAAGGTGCTCCCTTTCTCATATCCAGACCTCCTAGGATCCTCTCCCTGAGCATGCTTGCTTCTGGATCACATGGGCCCATTCTAAACAGTTACACTGTTTTTCAAACAAATTTCTCTCCCAGTCATTATCTTTTGTTCAGATTTTCTAATGATTTGTACAGCATCATTGATTTACAGGACCTTTGAAATGTTTCCAGTTCATGGAACTTTTATAACACAATAACACCATAGCTTACAGAGAATTTGCTATTCTTTTATTTTGCTACAATGTCCTTATATTCCCTTATTTTCTCTAAGAAAATGTCATCCTAGTCTCAAGCAACCAATATTTTAAATAACCGATGAATAATGATAGAAGAGAGATATATGGAAACCTGATTCAGTGTATATTAGTGCAATCTCAATACAATAAAACTTTGTGAATCTTCAATAATAATTCAAAAAAATAGCATATCAGAAATCCCCAAAACAAAATATTGGCTCATGTAACAAATGGCTACAAACTACCTACTAATACTATGAGGTGCCACATGTTGGTGAACCAAATCCTTTCTCCTGCATCTTAGGGGATCACCTCTTGGAGGTTTGATTGGCATACTTAACAGATCTCAAGTAAAAACTTCTAATATCTCCATCAAAAATTGATCAGACGAATTATAGAGTCCTCCTTAACTCCTCTCACAGAATACCCAACATCTCTGCAGACTAACAATTAAACCTTTAAAATATTCAATCTTTCTAGTTCTGTTTAATTTCACAGCCAGCACCATGATAAAAATCCAGCAGGATTCCTATTCTGTATAATTACAGAGCATCTTAATTGGTGTTTACTCTAATACTTGCCTCACAATATTTGATTTTTTTCATAAAAGTGATATGATACATTCACAGCCATACTGAAATAAATATTTGACAAAGGTCAACAATATCCTATATGAAGAAATGACATGAAATATTTTCAAAGAAAAATTTGTATATTCTGTGTCATGTAAAAAATATGTTCTTCCAAATTTTTGGATTTGACTTACATTGATTTCACATATATGGCAATGCATTTGCTTAGTAGCTCTTTTCTGATTCAAAAATCTGGGGATGGATTCTGTACAAATGATCAATTAAGAATCTCTAAATCATTTATTCCACATGTGTACCATGGTTTTTCTTTTCATCTGTTTTGTTTTGTTCCTCCTACTTCCTTGTGACTATCTTCAAGTGAAGATGCTGAAAAAATATCAAAACAGAAAGAAAAGAATTGAGGAATACTAGAGACATCCAGAGAAAGAAAAGAACATTTGTTCCCCAAGATTTTTACAAGATGGAGCTTTGCTTCCCAACTAATTCTTAATAATAAAACCAACAATGGATTAATGGCTGATCCTTAAAAATATGAGAACATGATATTATGATCTGCACGGTCAGAAAGGATTTTAGGCCAACACAAATTCATAATATATAGAAAGAGACCAGTAAAAAATGCTCAGCCATAACAGTAATCAAGGAAGTACAAATAAACCAGTTCACATCCACCTGATAACCAACACTTTAAATCATTGGTGGAAGAATAGGATCAAATAAGATTAAATAAAATAGGGAATAAGCATTGGGATGGGAACAGTATGGATGATTTTGAATATTTTTGGTTTTTGCTCATACTATGATATTCAAAGTAAGCTTATCCTTTAACATAACAATCAAATAAATGATACTTCAAGTTTTGGAACATGTTTATTACCCTTTCCTAACCCCCCTCCAATGGGATGGCAGTGTTAAAACACTGGACATAGAATGTCAAGGGTTGTTGGGGAGTATGTTTGTTTGAGGATTGAAGCCAAGGCCTCAGGCATACTAGGCAAAGCCTCTACCACTGGGTCACACTTAAAATAGAAAAAGCAAAAAGGCTAGGCATGCAGCTCAGTGGGAGAACACCACCGGGTTTAATCCCAGAATGACCTAAAAAATAAAGAAAAATGAGAATACAAAGTGGGGGATAGGACTGTACAGGATTAGTGTATTTATGAGATGGAAGCTAAGTTAGTATTAACATGAAAATAACATATTGTAACTTTAATTCTTTTTTTCTGTAAGATAAAGAACTACAGATATGACACAAAAGGAAATGAAAAGGGTGTCAAAACATGCCACTACAAAAAAAGAGAAACAAACAAACAAGTTGAAGCAGTAGAATAACAAGTGGAGAAACAAAAATACAGAGAGAGAGAGAGAGAGAGAGAGAGAGAGAGAGAGAGAGAGAGAGAGAGAACACACACTGTAAGATATACCAAAGAAAATAAACGGCAGGAGTAGCCCTATTCCCTCCTCCTCATGCCTCCCCCCCCCCCCCCCAGTGGCTTGCTTTTTGTTGTTTTGTTTTGGTATTTTTCAGTAGGGCAAGAAATAAACTCAGCATCTGTCTTACTGGCTTTACCACAGAGCTTCATCCAGCCCTTTTTAATTTTTATTTTGAGACAGGGTCCTACAAAGTGGCCTCAAAATTGAGATCTTCCTGCCTCAGGCTAAAGGAGTCACTGCAATGATAGGCACGAACCCCTGTGCCCTGCTACTAGTGCACTGTTAATTCTAAAAAAATAATGGGGTTCTACATGGCACACTTAACCAAGTATTAAAGACATGTTTGATTGATACTCCCTCCTTTTTTTTTTTTTTTTAGTCCTTTCCTCCTCTGTGGGTGACCTAATCCACTTGCAAGGAATCCATTCTTCCACAGAAAACAAAAATGGAACATTTATTTCTGATTCAAAAGAAATACTAGGTAGAAGTTAAAAAATGGTGGAGGAAAAGTAGATATTCATGTGCAAAGAATCAAGTTGGACTTTTTACCCCATAGGCAAAAATTATCTCAAAATGGAAAAAAAAAAAAAAAAGCATAAAACCTGCTGCAAGAAAACTTGGGGGAAGTTTTCATAATATTGAATTCAGCAACAAATTCATAGGTATGTCACCAAAAACACAAACAAAAACAAAAATATATTAGACTACAATTAAATAAAGAACTGTGAATCAAAGGACACAAGGAAGAAAATAAAAGGACTCTCTGTGGATAGGATAATCTTTTTGAAAATCATATCTGATAAAGTGTTGATATCAAGACATAAAGAACCACTACTGTAATTTAAAGTAGGCAAAGGATTAGAATAGACATTTCTCCAAAGAAAATAAACAAATTTTCAATAAGCATGTAAAAAGATGGTCAACATTACTGTTGGTGGGAAGGCAAAATGGAGTAGGTACTGTGGGAAAAAATATGATCATTGCTCAAAAAAATAAATAAATAGTTAAATAATAAAAATAAAATTAACATATCCAGCAATATCATTTGCACAAGGTACCTAGAGTAGTCAAAATCATACAGACAAAAATACAATGATAGTCCTCAGGGGCTGAGGAGGGGACACTGGGGAGTTCTGCTTTAATGCTTACAAAGTTTCAGTTTTACAAGATGAAAACAGCTCTATGGACAGATGCTGGTGGTGCTTACAAGGCAATGTAATGTAGGTGAAGCCACTGAAGCATACATTCAGTCTTAGCACCACTTTTAAAAAATAAATAAAAAAGAAACTGAGTTAACAATTTCTCATAATATTGAATAAAATAAAACCTTTCCTCCATGTCCAAATGCAACTGTCACTAATTTACTGTACATAAATCTAGTTCATGTTCTTCTTTTCACTGGGTGAATACATATGTGTGATTCCAAGATAGATCATTATTGTTTCATTCCTTATTTCATTTTCAGTCAACATACTGTAAAACTAATTTAGAAACTTGATATCTCACTGGAAAGTGTATCCTTGAACACTCTCAAAATAACATAGGACTAGTCTATTATTTTTAACTGCACTGTGCTGATAGCTAAGATCTTAAACATCCCTTAAAGCTACATGTGGTATGGTTTAGTCACTACCGTGGTGACACAGCAATATGGTGGGATGTTTATGAGGTGGGGCCTAGTGGGAGATCTTTAGGTCATTGGAGGCAGGCTCTCAAGGGGATTATGGGGCCCTAGCCCCTTCCTCTTTCAACCTATGACTTCCTGGTCATGTGGTTGATAGTTTTACTCTAATGTGCTGTCACCCTTTGCCCAAAAAAATGGGGCCAACTGACTAGGAACTAAAACCTCCCAAACCATGAACGAAGTCTGATGTCTTGGACAACACCCATAATCCCAGCAACTTGGCAGGCTGAGGCAGGAGGATCACAAGTTCAAGGCCAGCCTGAGGAACTGAGTGAGACCACCTCTCAAAAAATGAAGATGGCTGGGAAAGTAGCTCAGTGTAGAGGAACCCTGAATTCAGTCCCCAGACCACACACCCAAAGTCAAAATAAGTCTCATCACAGGTATTAGATATAGTGGTGGAAAACTAACACACCTAACTTGATTACTTTATATGACCCTTTGTGTCTAGGGGTTCTGTGTTCTGTAAGAAAGTATAAGTATTTTCCTGTAGAAAACATCTAGTAGCAGAATTACTAGGCATCTGCAACTTCAATCAAATTCCAAGTAACCATTCAAAGTGATTGTGCAGATAATACATTTTCCCAGTTGGACAGTTGCTATTTCCCCCAGTTCTCTATCTCATTACAGGAAGGAAGATATTTACAAACTTAAGATTTGTATGTTACATGCCTTGGGAATTCAAACCATTTGTTGTGCAGTTTAATAAGTATAATAATTCATAATTTCACTATCAAATATGAGACATCACAAACAGCATCTGAGACTCTTCACAATAGTTCCAAGAGGGTGGGCAAAGTGCAAGAACGACAAATGCAAGCTTTCTTTACAATTCCTGCTGTTGTTTAAACAATCATAAGCAGTATACACTGTTTTATGAACAAATATTGCCAGAGGAAAATGGAAAGCACTACCAAAGAGAGCTCTAGCCTTGGCCTGCCTCTATACAAAACACACCAGGAGCAACTGGGAATTCAGCAGTTGCTCCACTTTTCCAGTGGCACTGTGTAAATGGTGTCCCCTAGTAGTTAGAGGGATGTAGCTTGCAGAGCTGTGTTGGCAGGAGCTATTCCAGGGACAGGAAATTCTCTGGAATTCTTCAAAGAGTTCTATAACTTAGGCTCAAAATTATGAAAACGTTTTCAAAGTGGGATGTTCCCAGATACCCTAATGTTGAGCTTTTGTCTCAAAAATGAAGATCAACTATATCCAAATGCTTCCCTGAGCACCCCTCAGATATCATTGACCCACATGCCCAGGTGACTGTCAGAACACTCTGGATTCCCAAACAGGGGCTCTCAGACCTGTGCAGAAGCCTCCTAGGGTTCTTGAGATTGCAGAAGCTGGAACTGTGGCTTCAGTGAAAGCCCTGCCTTTAGTGGGGAGAACTCAGGTAGCGCTGTGCCTCTTAGGTGGATGGAGGGAATCAATCAAACTAACAGAGAAAGAGTCTGCCAAGGATGTGGATTGGAAGTAGAATGACACTGCAATAGGCAGATGCCTGCCACAGGAAACTCCGGGCACACTCACTGTGAACACAGTGGGACAGTAGGGCTTGGGAGGATTTTTAAAGGCAAAAATAAAAAGAATTACAACATATATTTCAAAACAATAAGTCTTGGCAACATTGGTGAATAACAAGGTACATGTGTGTCAAAGTTAAGCAGATAGTTGCTGGGCAGACACCCTTGCAGGAGTCTGTTCTCTTTAAGGCTTCATTCTGGCAGAATTCTTGTCAAGCAACAATGGGTGAGATGGCTTTCTTCATAACCTCCTCGCTTGTTTCTTTTTTCTTTCTTTTTTTTTTTCCTTAGGGTTGGCACGCAGGCAAATTCATGTGATACCAATGATGCTGATAACTTTTAGGCTGTCCTGGCAGGCTATGCTGTATCCTGAAGATGCTTTCCTGGGCCATAGAGGAGAGCAGCAGGCTGTGGACCCCTCCATACAAAGGAAGCTTAGAGTATCTTACCTCCAAGGAGGAGATAATTTGTGAGGCAGGGCTGTGCAAGAAGTGTCTACCTAAAGCACATGTTGGAAACTGCTTGGAAAGTGCAGCTATTTGGGGGTGGTCTTGCTATCTTTGTGCCTGTTGCTGTTGTAGTGGCTGCATAAGTCCACCTTTCTACAGAGTACTAGAAGATGCACAGTCAGGGATCTACCCCGGGTTACTAGTGCCCCATCAAAAGAATGACAATTTAGGATATTCTCTCTCTCTCTGTCTCTCTCTCTCTCATGTGTGTGTGTGTGTGTGTGTGTGTGTGTGTGTGTGTGTGTGTGTTTGCTAGGGATCAGGGGTTTGTAAGAAGGATTTGGGGTTTTCCTTTGTTATGTTTTGTATGTATGCTTTTGCTTTTTGCTTTTTTTCTTCTTGTTTTCTTCACAGAGCCTTCCGGAACTCAATAACTTATATGCAGGTTCAAGAGAGTCCTTTGACCTGAACTCCTGTGGATAGACAATGACCTATGTCTATAGCTCTAAAACTTAATGCCATGTTGTTCTCCAGTTATAATTTTGGCCCAGTTGTAGACCTCTTCAGATCCCTTATCCCAAAGCTGCTGTGTTGGGGACCTGGGCTGCTCTGCAGCACCTTGCTGTCTAACTTGCCCAGTGGGCACTGGAAGAGAACTAATTACTATTTGTGAAGGACATGTATATCTGAGAGCTCAGGACCTCTCCATTCCTTTGACAATCTGGACCTTGCTATTGTAGAAGGGAGGGCACATCCTGCTCTAAGTCCCCATGCTTCTTGGACATTAGAAACAGTCTTGAAATGGCAGTTTCTTTGGGCAATTTTAGGGCTATTGAAGCTGCTAAAGATAATATCCTCAGTCATTCTGCTGCTATCCTTCATACAGTAAATACTTACAAGGGACCTCCTGGTCCTGATGCTGCTGCATCTTTCTGTTTTTAGCCACCTGTTTCATGGTTATCCGATTTTAAGCCACCAAGATTCCCAAGATGCTGTCCTGCCCTACTGTCCTGCCCTCTTTCCCCCAGCAGGCTCCATTGGGAAGACCAGGCTGGTTGTCATCTTCTGGTGACAAACAATCTCTTTTTCTCCCTAGGTCATAGTCTGGCTCTTTTGTTTTGAAACCAAATCTAAGAAGAAAGAGAAATTATTTGTAATAAAATATAAGGTAGAGGATGGGACTGTGGCTCAGTGGTAGTGCACTTGTCTGGTATGTGTAAGGCATTGGGTTCAATTCCAGCACCACATATAAATAAATAAATAATAATAAATGTCTACCAACAACAAAAAATATTTTTAAAAAGCATATATGGGGGCTGGGGCTATGGCTCAAGCAGTAGCGTGCTCGCCTGGCATACATGCGGCCCGGGTTTGATCCTCAGCACCACTTACAAACAAAGATGTGTCCGCCCAAACAAACAAACAAACAACAACAACAACAAAAAAAAACAATATATATAGTAGTTTAGCTTAGTTTCAGAATTATCACTGACTTGCTTCTTGATCTTGAGTAGACCCAAAAAAGGCAATCCTTCCTGGGATATCCATATGACTGAATGGTGCATAATTCCAAACTCCCAACTGTCCACAGAGTCTGAAGCAGCACTTCTGTCCATGAGAACCCAGGCTTTTAAAATTCTCCCAGCAACCCTTCTGCAAACTCTGTATTTAGACTGAACAGATTCCCCAGCTGCCCTACATACATTCCCACAACTTCTTTATTTTTCTCAAGATGCCCCATCAAGGTACATTCATATGTATTGTAAAAATATTCTTAACTTTTTTGTATTTAAAAGCAACAAACAGAAAAAGCAAGGGTTTGTCATCACTGGACAGTACATTTTACAATTTGTCCTAATAAGTGCTCTGAATGCTCTAGTCTTCATATTTTTCTCCTACATAAATAGAGGACTATGTGGGCCAAGTTCCCATAGCTTAGAGGTAGGTGTATGGAAATGATAAAATGCTTTATAGACTAAATAGCCCAATTAGCTGAGGTTTAGTAGGGCATGGGCAAGAGTGTCTGGAAGCCTTTTGATATTTGATCACTCCTAGAACCCATCTCCAAGTTCAGAATGGCTTTAAGTTAACAGGTAGAAGGATCTTTGATCCACACTTAAGATGATTAAAATTGTAACTATACATAACAAAACAGGTGCCTCTAAACACATGCTCTCATTTTCTCTCTCCAATATAATTGCACACAGAAAGATGAGGTGCAAGTATCTATAATGTGTCAGTGGTAACAGACCCAGGTGGCAGGTAAGTTACAAAATGATGAAACCAAGAGGCAGGTGCTCCCTGTCTTACATTCAGACCTATTAGGATCCCCTCCCCAACCAGGCTTGCTTCCTGATCACATGGGCCTTCTCTAAGCACATGCACCTCATTTCAATTCACATTTCTCTCCAGTCATTATCTTGTTCAGATTTTCTACTTATTCATATAACATCATTGCTTTGCAGGAACTTTGAAATATTTCTAGTCCATGAAAATTTATAAAACAATAACTTCATGCTTACATAGTATTTGCTATTCATTTATTTTCCGATACTGTTCTTATATTCCATTTCCTCTAAGAAAATGTCCTCCTACTGTCAAGCAACAAAAATATTCAATGAACCATAGATAATGACAGAATAGAGATCTATGGAAACCTTCTTCAGTGAGTGTATGTTAGGGCAATCCTAGTAGAGTAAAATTTTGTGCAGCTATAATTTACAAAATAACCATATAAGAAATTCCCAAAACAAAATATTAGCTCACATAACAAATGGCTAAGTACCTAATAATACTCTGAGTTGCCCTGTGCGAGGCACAATCAAAATAATTCCTTTCACCTTCAGTCTATGTGATTTTCTCTTGGAGGTTTCATTGGCATACTAAACTAACAAATCTAAGTAAATACTCCTAATGTGTCTGGTATAAAATTGATCAGAACAAAATTTTAGAGCCATCCTTAACTCCTCTCATTGAACATTCAGCATCTCTGCAAACTATCAGTTCCACCATTAAAATATTTAATCTTCCTAGTTCTGCAGAATTCCACAGCTAGCACCCTGATCAAAACCTGCACAATTTCTAACCTGGATAATTACAAAAGCATCTTCATTAGTGCCTACCCCCAAACTTGCCTCACAATAGTTGATTTTTCCATAAAAGTCATATGATGCATCCATATCCACACTGAAATGAATGCATGACAAGTATCAACACTGTCCTATGTAAAGAAATGGCATGAATTTTTTTCAAAAAATTCTTTGTATTTCTTGTATCATCTACAGAAAGGTATGTTCATGTAATTTTTGGACTTTTGACTTACCTCGATTTCACATATGTGGCCATGCATTTGTTTGGTCCGTTTCTCACGGACGGAAAAATCCAGGTACAGATTCTGTTCAAATGATAGATTAACAATCTCCAAATCATGTTTTCTAAATGTGTGCCACTGCTTTCCTTTTCCTCTTTCCTGTTTTGCTTCTTCTACTTCTTTATGAGTATTTTCAACTGAAGATGCTGAAAAAAAATACAAAACAGAAAGAAAAGAATTGAGGAATACTAGAGGCATCCAAAAAAAGAAAAGATTATTTGTTTACTAAGACTTTTAAAAGGTGGAACTGTGCCTCACTACTTATTCATTTAAAAAGGTGGGGGGGTGGGAATAAGGGCCCATCTTTAAAAATATAAAGATAATATGAGATTATGTTCTACAGGGTAGGAAAGGATTTTAGTCTAACAAAAATTTAAAAATAGGAAGAAGACAAAAAATGCTCAGTCATAATAGTAATTGAGAAAGTACCAATAAACCACCTCATATCAATCTTATACCCCACTGTTTAAGTGGTTGGTGCAGGAGGTGGGGAGGAATACAATTAAATAAAATAGGGAGCGAACATTGGGATGGGACAAGTATTGATTTTTATGACCACTTTGGATTTTTTCCTTTGTATTTGGAATTTCAAAGTGAGCTTACCATTCAATTTAGCAATCAAAGAATATTTGAAGTTCTTAGAGCATGTTTACATGACCTTTTTCTAACTCCTCTCCAATAGAATGGCAAGGGATTGTATGGAGGGTTGGTTTGTTTAGTGGTAGTGAGGATTGAAGCTAAGGCCTCAGGTATGCTAGGAAAACACTCTACCACTGGTTCACACTCAAAATAGAAAAAGCAAAAAGGCTAGATACGTAGCACAGTGGTAGAGCATCCCTGCATTCAATCCCAGCACAACAACAAAAGAAAGAAAGAAGTGAGAACATAAAGCATGTGATACCACTGTAAAGGAATGGAGATTTTATGAGATTGAAGTTAAGTTAGTATTAACATGAAAATAAAATATTAAACTTTGATTGTCTTTATGGTAAGAAAAAGAGCTACAGAATTGACACAAAAGGAAATGACAAGAAAGTCAAAACATGTCACTACCAAAGAGAAAACACCCAAGTCAAAGCAGTAGAACAAAGGAGGGAAACACACACACACACACACACACACACACACACACACACACACACAGTTGTAATATATACCAAACAAGAAAAATGGCAGTTGTAGTCTTCCTCCCTCCTCACTTGTACTCCCCCTTCTCTCTCTCCCTCCAATGGCTTGGTCTTTAGGTATTTTTCAGAAGGGTAGGGGATAAACCCAGCAGCTGTTCCAGTGGATTAATCACAGAGCTTCATTCTAGACCTTTCTTTTTTAATTTTTATTTTGAGACAGAGTCCTACAAAATGGCCTCTTTTGAGATCCGCCTGGCTCAGGCTCCAGGAGTCACTGCAATGACACGCATGCACTCCTGTGCCCTGCTTCTAGTGCATTGTTCATTGTACAAAATAATGGGATTCTGAGGTGAAAAGCTCAAACATGTATAAAAATGTTTGATTGATAGGCCCTCCCTGTTTCTGTCCTCCCCTCCTCTCTGGCTGAACTAAATCACTTGGAAGACATCCATTCTTCCATAGAAAACAAAAATGGAACACTTATTTCTGATTCAAAAGAAATAGTAGGCAGGATTTTACAAATGGTGCTGGGAAAACTGGATATCCACATGAAAGCATCAAGTTGGACCTTTCACCCCATAGGGAAAAATTACCTCAAAATTGAAGAAAATCAAGCTAGAAAAACATATAAAAACTTCTGGAAGAAAACTTGGGGGAAAGTTTCATGACATTGAATTTGGCAATGATTTCTTAGATACGTCACCAAAAGCACATACACAAGAAATTTGGACTACATCCAAATAAAAAACTGTGCATGAAAGGACACATAAAAAAGTAAAGAAAAATCTGTGGAATAGGAGAATCCCTTTGGAAATCACATCTTACAGAGTTTTGATATCAAGACAGAGAACTGCAACTTACACAGAACTCCATTTTAAAGTGGGCAAAGGATTGGAATAGATATTTCTCCAAAGAAGATAAACAAATTGTCATTAAGCATGTGAAAAGATGGTCAATATTACAAATCATTAGGGAAGCCAAATTCACATAAACAAAAAAATAACACCTCACTCCCATTAGGATGGCTACCATCCACAAACCAGATAACCAAAACAAAACAATTGCAGAGGAAGAGCAGAGGAACTGGAACCCCTAATGCACTGTTGGTGGGAAGGCAAAATGGTGTAGCTATTATGACAAAAATATGGTTGGTGCTCACAAAAAAAAAAAAAAAAGTATTATCCAGCAGTGTTATTTTTATGAGGTCTCTAGAATAGTCAAAGTCATATAGACATACAATGATAGTCCTCAGGGGCTGGGGAGGGGGCACTGAGGAGTTCTATTCTAATGGTTACAAAGTATCAGTTCTACAAGATGTAAAGAGCTCTGTGGACAGTTGCTGGTAATGGTTACAGGACAATGTCATATAGGTGATGCCACTGAAGTGTACGTTTAAAAATAGTGGTGAGGGTAAATTTTACATGATGTTTTATTGAAATTTAAAAAAAATAACACAAGGAAATCATCTCAAAGAGAAGACCTGAATCTCTACACTTTAGACAAAACCTAGTTCACTTTTACAGCAAAGCCACTTATGTGATAACTAACCCACTCCACATAACAGAGTTATTTCACTCAGAGGGTGGAGCCTCCCTGGCCTTAAAGACCACACCTTGAAATGCTGTTCCATTGAGCATAAGTTTTTCCCACAGGAACTTCAGGGGGTTCAATGTTGACTCCATTCCAGTTGGACTGAGCCCAGAGCTGTTTTACTTTCAGTCATGCACCAAGTAACAATGCTGTGGTCAAGGATGGACTGAATACATGATGGTGATGCCACAGAGGATATCATCAAGTGAAGACTGACATCAGAGTTATATTAGTTTATGTAAATGCACTCTATGATGCCTACACAACAAAAATCTCCTCATACATTTCTCAGAACCAACCCTCACCATTAAGCAATGCCTGATTGGAATTGTTTCTTTTCTTTTTTGACATGTTTTTAATATGAGAAATACAGTTGTCCCTAAAATACAGGCATTCTGTGTTCTGTCTTATGGAGCAAAGTACAATTTCCTTAACAACAACAACAACAACAACAAAAAAAATTGAACACAGTATTTAGTCATGACAGTGAACTCTGCAGAGTACATTTGAGGCTTCTGCCTCTCTGGGAGGGGCTGTTGAGTAAAGGAAGCAATGCTTTTAATAATGGTACCTAGGAGAGAGATAGTTTCCCCAACATTTCATATGCAGGACCATTTTTCAACCTGTTATCTTAGAGAACCATCAAAGATGTGCAGCAGGAGGAACTAGCCATGAGACTGCAAGTTCCCCTTGTTTAGAAACAACACCCAAGTGGGGATTTAAATTTAAAAAACAAAACAAAACACTCTATTCACAGCAAAATCACACTTCAGGAGTTCAGATGAGCACCTCCAAGATTCTAGGAAAGCTTCTGGTCTGTTTTATCCCACTCCCTACCCTATAACTCATATAAAAAGTCTCATATTTTCTGAAAAACAAATGTGCATGCTTCAAAATATTTGAAAGACTTGAGGTTTTTCCAATGAAAGCTCAGTAGGAGGAGGAGCAACCAAAGAGACAGTCCTTTGGATCACTCTAGCCCCATGGTCAAAAGCATGGACTCTCCCACCTGCTTACCAGAGATCCAGGGCAGATTCACATCCAGAAGTGACTGCTGTTGAGTCCTCACTGTTTTGGAGGCCCTTTGATGCACATTTTTCCTTCTAAGACGATGTGGCCAGTGGACTCCTGGGTCTACTATGTATAGCTGGGGAGAAGGGTCATGTATAAGTTGCAAAACAGCTACAGCTGACCCCACAATCTCCTCCTCTAAACTAGAGCTCATCTAAAAAAAAAAAGAAATCTGAGCCAAAAAAATCAAGATTTTTATGAGTGCACTTCCTCAAAAAACTGGCATGCCAAAATCTCTTCCACTATCCTAGGTTTAAAATGTTCCAATTTATTTCTAAATTTTACAGTATATATATTTTTAAAAATTGTGTATTTGAAAACAATCCCCAGGACCACTCATAAAATTCTTGCAATGTAGTTTCTCACCCCTCCCTGACTTGGGATTCTGGAGATGGAATCCTGAACCTGCTGCTTGCTAGGCAACACCCCACCAATCAGCTATGCACATGCCTTCCTTTACTTTTTGTTTCTTTGATGGGGGAGGTAGCCAGATGGAACCCAGGGCCTCCAACTGCCTGCCTCACACTTGCAGGCCTAAAATGCTGAGCAAGCACTTTACTATTGAGCCTCCCCCCAGCCTATTCTGCTGATTTTTATTTATTTATATATTTTTTCTCCCAGCCTTTTACTTCCTTCACTCCCATTAACTTTTAAAACACCTGGACTGACCATGAAGCCAGGATCCTCATGCCACAGCCTCTGGGGTATCTGGATCACAAGTGCATATCATGGCAACTGGCCAACTTTTTAACTCACAGGAAAGAAGAAAAAGAACAAGAACATAAACTTATCCCTCAACCTTAACACCAAGCAGTTCCTGGCCATTTTATTTTATTTGATCCACCCTATCATTCGCCTCATCTCCTTGGCATTTCCCTTCATTGATTGGATGGGAATCCCAGACATATCGTTGCCCTGAAAATACTTCCATATCTCTCTAAAATATAAAAGATCTCTTTTAATGTAACCAGGGGCTAATTTTTAATTATAAGAGGCTTTGGAGTAGCCATGCTCCCCAATTCCACTGTGCAGCAGCAATAGACAATTCGGTCAGTAACAGGGGCTATCCCTGTCTCACACAAGGCCCTGGGTTCAATTCCCAGCACCACAAAAAAAAAAAAAAAAAGAGAGAGAGAGAAGGAGAAGGAGGAGGCTCAAACACCCCTACGCCCCAAAATTCGTTCATGCAGTCCACAGCCTGCCACAAAAACACATTGTTGAGGGCCACAGCTGAGTCGCAATGACTCATCTTAATCCTCTATTAAAGAACCTCACCTTTGGAAGTCATGCTAAACCTCTGCTCCTCGTCTTTCTCAGTGCTAAAGTGAGCAACTCTGGAGCAGCATCCATTAATATAGCCCACCCTAGACATGCCCTCAGATGGCCTGGCCCCTGATGGACACAACCAGCCCACCCAATAAGGGCATGGGCCAGCAGAATTGGTGCCGCCCTAGCCCAAAGCCCACCCTAGACACATCTGATTACCCTAACACCTACCTAAGCAAATCCTAGTTTCCATTCATTGAGCATCTGCTGAAACTAATCTTATTTTTTATAGTATTTATTTTTTAGTTACAGGTGGACCCAATATCTTTATTTTTATGTGTTGTTCAGGATCAAACCCTGTGCCTCATGCATGATAGGCCAGCGCTCTACCTCTGAGCCAAAACCCCTGCTCACCACCAAACTGCCTCCTCCTTCCACCCCTGCTAGGGTACTATTTTTCCCCCACCTGGACTTGAGGATAATGGAACAGAGATGTTTAAGCCATAGTATGCCCCTGACCTTGAACCTAAACCCTTATGCTCCTCTATCACACTCTCATCATTCTTGACTCAAAGCTGAGTTGCATCACTTGATAGGGTATTTATTATGGAGTACTGAGCTTAGAAGCAGGAGAGGCCATAGATTGAAATTGAATAAGGATATAGGAACAATAGGAACATTATAAGACATAAGATTATGTTTTATGATCTTTAGATCAGTTGTCAAAAATAATAACAATAGATACATATTTTTTCTTGTCAGTACTGTGGATTGAACCCAGAGGCACTCTATCACTGAGCCACATCCCTCAGGATTTTTTTTTTTTGAGTCAGAGTTTGGCTGATTTGCTGAAGCTGGCATCCAACTTGCAATCCTCCTGGTTCAACCTCAAAATTACAGGTATGGAATTATAGGTATGCACCACAGAGCCTGCTTAATTCATCCTGTTCTTCATACAGTCCTGTGATAGAAAAAAGAATCTTCATTTCACAAATGGAGAAACTGCAGGCCTTCGAGTTTTCTTCACAGCTCTGGGACTTTGTACTTTCCCACATGTGGGGAAAAGGTAATAATAATTCGAAGGTTTTTTTTTTTTTTTTTTTGTACTTCAGGTGTAGAGAATGCAACACATATTTGGCAGTTGTTTCTCACTCTTCTGAATCAGAGTGATCTGCCTACCTCTCTTTCTATTGAAACAAATGGCTTTTTTTTCCCTATTATTATTTTTTTTTGAACCTCCAAATCTTTGAAGGCTAACTCTGCAGCTGGAACTGATTTTTTCCACATTACATTATCTCCTAGCAGCCCTATGGGGATGTACATGATCATACAGATGAGTCCTGAAGCTCAAAGTGATTAACTAAATTACCTGATGTCAAACTCTGAGGAGACTGACTACAACAAGATAAAGCAGAGAAAAATAAGGTTTAACAGGCATGATGGTGCACACCTCTAATCCCTGGGGCTCTGAGGCACAAGCATCACAAGTTCAAAGCCAACCTCCATAATGCTCAAAGCCCTAAGAAATGTAGTGACACCCTATCACTAAATAAAATATAAAAGAGGGCTGGATTTGTGGCTCAGTGGTTGAATGCCTCTGGATTCAACCCCTAATACCAATAAATAAATAAATAACAAAATATGTTTGCAACTGGGCAAGTCAATGGCAGCACTACAGAAGATAAATTTTAAAGGGCAGGGGAGAGGAATGTAATTTTCTACCTTGATCCCAGGATAGATATGGTGTCTCTGCATCTAAAATGAAGAAAAGGCACAAGGAACAGATTGATGGTCAAATAAATACATGGAGGTCTTTTTGTGTAGTATGACTGCATATGGGTCCTGTAATTTCTGTTTGGGCACCTCAACCTGTCATTTGAGGCAATAAAGGTGATTTGGGGTACATGGAGGAATATTTTGGGAAAGGGAAGGCTTGAATAAGATTAGCAACTAAGGGAGTAGAGCAAACCAAAATTGGGTTGAGCCACCAGGGGCTTCAAAAGCTATCTTTATTATCCCAGGAAGTTTATTAAAGGACAGCAGAAAAGACTTCTCCCGGAGGAAGAAGGGGACCCAAGATGTGGAATCCGTGGAAGGGATGTTGTCTCCCCTTTTTATAGTTCTTTCAGTGATGGAATGTAGGTGGGAAGGCCCGAGGGGTGGGACACAGGTGGGCCAAAGAAGTAATCTGGTCAGGAAGGACTTCTGAGTCAGCACCTTTTTGCTGGGGGCTGTTCATTAACATTTCTTTGAGGTGGACTTGGCCTAGGGCCTTTACGGGACTTCATTAACATTCCATGAGTTGTCCTGCTTTTCCCGGAATCATTGCCAGCATGGCCTCCATTTTAGATTTCACTCGGCATTAGACCCAATTTATCTAACTACACTGACTACCTAACTTTAAATCTGGCTTCAATGTGACCTAGTCATCCTTTACTTCCTGTCTCAATCTAAACATGGTCACTTTCCAATATAAAGTTCCACCAGCCCACTTTGGTCAGCACTTTTGGCAGATGACCTGAGCTCTCCCTCCACTCAACCAAAACCACAATGTGAATTTGCAACACAGAAGGGTTCTTTTTTTTTTTTTTTTTTCTTCAGAGTACTTTAAAAAGGAAAGTTTTCATTTTTCACTTTCATTTCATATTTTTGTACATTTTCATAGTGGTCAAGCATTTTTAATCATCATAGAAAACCAAACCAGCCTTTGAAGAGTTCTGACCTTATTTTGGTGTGACCATGTTCATTATCAAAGAAGCAAACATATTGATGAAAAAAGTGGCTGCAGTGCCACAAACATAGAACCCAGCACCTTAGGTGGCTGAGGCAGAGCATCCAAAGTCTGCCTGGAAATGGAGCCAGACCCTGACCAAGATAAAAATCAAGGTCTCAGGATGTAACTCAGTTTTAGTGGCCTGGTTCACTCCTCAGGAGCAAAAGGGGTGGAGGTATCTTATTCCCACCATTCTAGTAATTTTTGTGTCTATGTTCTTAGCTGGACTATAAGTACATGGTTTGTATGAGATAATCTTAATGGTCAAAGATAACAGCTTTCTTTTTTTTTTTCTTTTATTGTCTATAAAGTTGCTATTTTTTAAATGTGGTTGGCCCATTGGTGTCCAATACTATACCAGAATTTTATTTTGCTGAATTCTTCTAACAATCAAATAAAAAGGTAGGTCTTAGATTGATTTTACTTGTTTCCCAATAATTCAAAGTTCCCATCTGCTTTGTTTCCTTCTTTTCTCAGTACCCTGAATTCACACCAGTTGCCCTTTCCTCCCCTTCTCCATCAAGCTGCTTCCCAAACTACTGGAGAGACACCCTCTCTGCCTTGCTTTCTTTCTTTCCTCAGCTCCAGTCAGGCTTTCCTCAGAGCTCACTCCATGATTCCACATGGCCCAGTCTCATTGGTAATTTTTCTAAGTCATCACACATATTGGCCAATCTCTTTTGTATTTGCTATCCTACTTCACATCCTTTATATGAAGCTTGCCTTCAGAGCATGTTTTCTGAGTCCTCCATTCTTGTTACAAATGCCCCTAAGGAGCTGGGAGTGGTGGCACATGCCTGTAGTCTTGAGTCTTGGGAGATTGAGGCAGGAGGATCTTGAGTTCAAAGTCACCCTCAGCTGCTTAGTGAGGCCCTAAGAAACTCAACAAGAACCTGACTCTAAATGAAATACAAAAAAAAGGCTGGGTATGTGGCTCAGTGGTTAGGTGAGTCTGGGTTCAATTCTAGGTACCCAAAAAATAAAAAACAATTTAAAAATGCCCACCATGGTAAGAGCCCAGCACACACCAGGTCCTGTAGTTGGAACCATGTGATGATTGAGTTGTGATCAGCACAGTGCAGGCTCAGAAACATCAACATACAGGTGAACATTTAAAAAAAAAAAAAAAAAAAACATAATTCCTGCATGGCACAGGGGTGCACAGCTGGAATCACAACTACTCAGAAGGACAAAGCAGGAGGACTGCAAGTTTAAGGCCAGTCTGGCAACTTTGCAAGACCCTCAGCAACTAAGCATGACCATGTCTCAAAATTTAAAACAATAAAATCAAATGTGTTGGGAATATGGCTCAGTGATAAAGTATCCCTGGCTATAATACTCAATAGAAAAACAAAACAAAAAAGTACCATTTATTTTCTCCATGACCCAAAGTGAATATGCTAAAAAAGCCTCTTTAATATTCCTGCCAAAGTATTAAAACCACACCCTATAAATTGAGTAAATTTGGAAAAGTGATCACTCAGCAAATTGGCTTCTAGGACATTGAGTTTTGTTGAGAAGACTTGATAACAATTGCCCATTAACTTAATTTGTCCATGTAAATTTTAGCTGTTTGCCTCATTCTCCCATATCACAGCATTTAGTTCACTCAATCATAATGATGCCAAGAAATCAGCTAACAATTATTAGTTTACACTTCATTCCTCCTTAAATCTCTTTATATATATATTCTATATATCTCCATATTCTATAGGCCAAAAGCCTGCACAAAACTTAATTACCAACATCATTAATCATCATTATTTGAGGTTGTTTTAATTTTTTATTTCTTTATTTACTCAGTACTTGGGCTTGGACCCAGGGGTGGTCTGTGCTTTGCTACTAAGCCACATTCCCAGTCCTTTTTTTTTTTCTTTTGAGGTGGGGTCTCACTAAAGTTCTGTGACTGGCCTACAACTTCTAATCCTTTCTCAGCTTCCCAAGTCCCTGGGTTTCTAGGTGGAATTTGAAGATTTTTAGTCACATCAAATATTCTCTGGTGTCTCCTTCACCTCACAAAATCTTCATACCCTCCTGATTATCCCTGCCCCTTTAGTTAATTCAATATCTGGAGGAAATACCTGGTCACAATCCCTGAATGCAGAACCTCACAGGATAAATGCAAAACAGACACTTGTCCCTTGTAAATCCCTACTATTGATTTTCCTGTCAGCTAAACTACACTGAACCAACCCAGAGAGCCCCCAGACTGCATCTGTCTTCTTCACTGTTGTAGCTCTGGGACCAAGCATTACCCCTGGCACTAAACAGGCCCTGAGAAATATTTATTCCTGTTTGAGGAAATGATGAAATTTCTCTTTTATTTCCATCATATAGAGCTTTGTCACTCTTTCACTTTCCCTGCTTCCAATCTCACCTCCGTCCAATGTACAACAGTCATTTTCAATTCTCTGATGTAAAACAATCAAAAATCCTTCCCTAACTTGCCTTGGCTATAGGATCACCACAGGTTGATACCCAGTGCCATTTCTGATCAGAACCCATCCTGCTTTTCCACCCTCATCATCCTTCACTGAACTTCACATTCATTTCTTCAACACACACACACACAAAAAAAAAAAAAAAAAAAAAAATTGTTTTTGACTTTCTGGACATACAATGCTTGATTAATATTTTAAAAAATTGTTTAGATTGTCCCCATCCCATTGTTATCCTCAAAAGGTGTGTAGGAATGGGCAACTTGGCACATGCCCATTATACTCTCTAGACATCTCCTCAGAACACCCCCAGGGGTACTATTTATCTCTGAAGCCCCCTGATACTGTATAGATAATTTGTGCTTCTGGATGGGAAATAAGGTTTCAAGGTTTTTTTTTTTTTTTTTTTTTTTTTTTTTCCTCCCAAATGATAATGAGGTCAGGCATGGTGGGTGCATGTCTATAATCCCTGCAATTCAGGTAGCTGAGGCAGAGGGATCACAAGTTTGAGGTCAGCTTCAGCAAATTAGTGAGATCCAAAAGGTTCACTAAGGTCCCAGAAGAATTTAGCAGTTTTTCTATTTTTCCTCCCTAATTTGAAATATAAATTGCATAAAATAAATCCTTGGATACATGAGTTCTATTACTGGGTATTATTTCCCATTGATCAATTTGTTGGTTTTTGCATGTCAAATACCAAAGGTTTTTAATTGTTACAATTTTTTATCATGTGTCTTGATATCACATAGGCCAATCTTATTGGGCAAAATAAGTAGTTCTTGTTTTCCCTGTTTAGGTCATCAAGCCATTCAGAATGGAGAAAGTGTCTGGGGTAAGCCTAGACAGGACAACAGTGCAGGATGCCTTGAGGTTACAGAATTCAAGTTCCATGTCCCATGTGAAAGGCAAGTTGGTTGAAGAGAGGAAGCCCTTCCATTTGACTGTAGATTCTTCATGGATTGCCATAAACTACTCACATCTAACTAAAAATCTTATATGATATCTGGATTCTTGATGTGCGCATGATAGGCTAACAATAAGATCCTTTGATTTGTGAGCTCTACCCACTCTTTCCACCAACATGCTTAGTTAAGAAGTTATAAAACTAAAATATAGCTCCCTATGGTTCTTAATCCCCAGAAATTTTGTTTAAGTCACTTTGTTTATTAATAAAAACTTGTCATCTTCCCCACACCAACAACTGATGAGAACACATTTTATTAATAGGCTCAAATATATGTTCTTTATTGGATTTAAGAAACCATAAGTGAATGGGAAGTTATACTCCACATATGTATAAAATGTCAAAATACATTCTACTGTCATATATCTAAAAAGAAAAAATAATTTTAAAAAAACCCCACTATTTAACTACTAATGTTTCAGTATTTAAACTTTCTTAGAAATAACTCATGTTATATATTTGTCACATAACTTAGACTGTACATGAAGAACACAGTTATAAACACATATCTCAATTACATTTATCTAGTTTATTTACTTTTAACAATTACTCCTAGATAACCCAGAATGACCAAAATTCCAGACAAGAATAGTCAATATTTTTAAAGCTCTTTTATGTTTTCTTTTTTAACATTCAGATGAGTTTAGGACTTAATCTCAGATATTTGCCTTCCAGCTAACATTGACTGAAATTATAAACCTCCAAATGACCATGAATGGTTCACCAATTTTCATTCCCACAAGGAATGTCTGATTGTATCTTTTTCCTCACATCCTTACCAATGTTTATTGTTTCTTGTTATTTTTTGGTGTTAAGTTTTTTGAGTTCTTTATATATCCTGGAGATTAATGCTCTATCTGAGGTTCATGTGGTAAAGATTTTGTCCTATTCTGTAGCCTCTCTCATTGGGTTATTGTTTCCTTTGCTGAGAAGAAGCTTTTTTGTTTGAATCCATCCCATTTGTTGATTCTTGATTTTTGTGCTTTAGGCATCTCGGTAAGAAAGTCATATCCTAGGCTGACATGGTGAAGATTTGCACCTACGTTTTCTTCTTTTAGGCAGAGGGTTTCTATTCTAGTACTTAATTCTTTGATCCAGTTTGAGTTGAGTTTTGTTCAGGGTGAGAAATAGGGGTTTCAATTAATTTCATGTAGCTTGATTGCATGTATCTCCCCTCCTGAAATTTTTGAGGTCACTGTGAATGGAATAGTTTTCCTGATTTTTTCTTATATGGTTTATTATTCCAGTGTAGGAAAGTTATTGATTTCAGTATGCTGATCTTGTATCCCGCTGCTTTGCTAAATTTGCTTATCAGCTTCAGAGGCTTCTGATGGAGTTTTGGAGTCTTGTGGATATAGGATTATGTCAAAAAAAGAGATAATTTGACTTATCTGTTTCCTATTCGGATCTCTTTAATTTCCTTCACTTGCCTCAGTGCTCTGACTAGAGTTTCAAGAACTCTATTAAATAAGAGTGATGAACAGATATCCTTGTTTTTTTCCTGATTTAGAGAAAATGTTTTCATATTTTTTTAATTTAATTTGATGTTACTTTTCATTTGTCATATATATGTTTTATAATTTTGAGGTGAATTCCTTTTATCCCTAGTTCCTCCGGAGTTTTTAACATGTATCTGTGCTATATTTTGTCAAAGGCTTTTTCTGCCTTAATTCTTGATTTTAATTCTATTTACGTGGTGAATTTCACTCATCAATTTGTTTATGTTGAACCAACCTTGCATTCCTGGGATGAAATTTACTTGATTATGGTGTGTTATTTTCTTGATGTGTTTTTTAATGTTATTTGCTAATATTTTATTAAAAATTTTTATGCTTATGTTCATCATGAATATTGGTCTATAGTTTATTTCCTTGATGTATCTTTGTCTTGATTTGATATCATTGTGATATTGGATTTAAATAATGAATTTGGGAGTGCTTCTTCCCTTCCTATTTCAAGAAATAATTAGAGGAAGTTTGCCATTTTTTCTTTTTCTTTTTTTGGGGGAGGGGGTGGGTGGCCAGGGATTGAAGCCTGTGTGCTTAACCATTGAGCAAATTCCCAGTCCTTTTTTTACCTTTTATTTTGAGACAAGGTCTTGTTAAGTTGCTTGCAGTCTTGTTATATTCCTAAGGCTGGCTTTGAACTTGCGATCCTCTTGCCTCAGCCTCCCAAACTGCTGAGAAGATATGTGTGTAGTACTGCATCCAATTTGTGTTTTGTTTTTCAGTGGAGGGGCACTAGTTCATCTTTAAAATTTTGAAGGTCTAGGCTGATAATCCATCTGATCTTGAGCTTTCCTCTGTTTTAAAACTTTTACTTGCTGCTTCTATCTCACTGCTTGATATTGGTAGATTTAGGTTTTCTACCTCTTCATGGTTCAATTTGAATAGATCATATGTGTGTAGAAATTTGTCAATATCTTCTAGATTTTCCTGTTAATTGAAGTGCATATTTTCAAAATAATTTCTAATGATGCTCTGGATTTCAGAAGTATTTGTGGTGATATCTTCTTCATCTTTAAGTTTGTTGATTTGGGTCTTCTCTTTCTTTTGGTTAGGGATACTCAATCTTATTTATCTTTTGAAAGAAATAACTCTGCACTTCATTAATCTTTGGTGTCTTTTTCATTCTCAATTTCATTAATTTTGGCTTTGATCTTAATAATTGTCTGTCTTCTACTGATTTTGGAATTAGTTTGTTCTTCCTTTTCTGGGGCTTTGAGGTGTAACATTATATTATTTATTTAGAATTTTTCTACTTTTTTAATGTAGGCACCCCATTTCATAAAATGGCCTGTTAAAAATGCCATCATACTGGGCTGGGGAATGTGGCTCAAGCAGTAACGTGCTCACCTGGCATGCGTGGGCACTGGGTTCAATCCTCAACACCACATAAAAATAAAATAAAGATGTTGTGTCCACCAAAAACTGAAAAATAAATATTAAAAAATTCTCTCTCTCTCTCTCTCTTTGAAAAAAAATCCAACATACTGTCTCATACATTTTGATATGTTGTACCTCTGTTTTCATTTTTTTTAAGAATTTGTGTTCCTCCCTTGGTTCCTTCTATGATCCCATTCATCATTCAAAAGCTTATAATTTATCTCCAGATGTTGAAATGATTTGTTTTTATCTCATATAACTAATTTCTATATTTTTCCATTATGAACTAATAGGATGCAAGGAATTACCTCTGTATTTTTGTAATTGCTAAAATTTATTTGGTGTCATAAAATATGGTCTATTTTGAGAAAGTTACATATGCAGCTGAGAAGAAAACAAATTTAGATATTAATATAGGAAATATTTTTATAAATATCTCCTATATTCATTAGATTAATAGTAGCTTTTAAGTTCTGAAAAGTCTTTACTTGGTTTGTGTCTGGATTACCTATCTGTTTGTGTAAGAGATGTATTGAAGTCATCCCTTATTATTGTACTAGAATCTATTTTATTCTTTATATTGAGTAGGTCTTGTTTGATGTATGCAGGTGCACAAATATTTGGGGCATAAATATTTAAAACAACTACATCTCTTTGTCTCTTCTGACTAATTTTTTGTCTCTTCTGACTAATTTGGGCTTAAAACCTATTTTACCAGATGTGAAAGTAGCTTCTCTTGCTTTTTAAAAATATTCTTTATTGAAAATATTGAAATTTTCCCACTGAGATACCTGAACATCTGTATTTAGTTTCTATATTAAACTATCCTTCTGTCCCTTACTGTGCCTCTTAGGAGTCAGGACTAGGTAAGGTTCAGCCCAACTTTCTTTTGTGAGTTTTGCCACTCCACCTGCTGGAGTCAATTGGAAGTGCAGCCTGTTGAACCTGCTCTCAGCTTCTCTGCTTACCCATCAGTCAGTACAGGGGAAATGGAACTGGAAGGACCTTTTACTGGGCTTTTCCAGACCTCTTCATAGTTGAAAGTGTGCCTTTGCACCTTTGTTAGGGGTAAGTACTCTGTAGAGATTAAATCCTTGCACCCCTAGGGCAGAGTAGAAATTAAGCTCACCTGGGAATCTAGGACTCCATTGTCTTCAGAGTTCTACTCAGGGTAGATTGACAGACCTCTGGGTGGATGGTGCAAGGCAGGGATCCTGTAGCCCATTTACCACCCAAATTTGGTTTTCCATGTCTTTATCCCCAATGTAATTTTGCCCACCTGATCAATCTCCCCTTACCCTGTGCAGTGGATCATTGGTGCCACAGAGTTCTAAAGGAAATTGGATTGCATTCTTCTGTCCATATTGTAATCAGTCTTATTTTACCTTATGTACTCCTGCCTGCACAAGTTCCCTGACGCTTTTCTGCTGGTCATTCATGTGTCAGTGGCCTTAAAGAGCAAACAGGATACATTTTCTTCTGTATCTCTGTCCCAAATCCCCTTGGATCCACTATTCTCTGGGAATGCTTTGGGATTGTGATTTGATAGCTGTGCTTTAGGTCATACAGTAAACACTGGCTGAGACAAATAAAAACATTTGTTAAGGACTCTCAGGTTCCCATAGAACAAGACTCAGTACAATCCCCTCAAGCTGGGTGTCCTTCTCACCTACAAAGTGAGAAACACAAAGCATTTTTTGTGTGCCATTTTTTCCATTGTGTTTCTCTTTCCCATTTGGTTTCCCCTTCCTTTGTAGTGACATAGCACCAGTGTTGCTGCAAGGCCTTAGTGTAGTTTCTTACATCTTTTGTTCACTGCAAAATAATCTCCAGGATTCTAAAAATCTTGAACATACAAATAATGATTTTTAATGGTTTTCTTCATACACTCACCTTATTATGAAACCTTATTTCTGTCATTCAAATTACAAACAGCAGAGCACAAGGGAAGCTCCTTCTTCCTCTGCTCTGCCATCTTGGGAGGATGGCCTCCTAAAAGTGAATTTTTTTAAAAAGCCATAAAATGTAATCATGGACTCAACAATGTTAAAAATTTAAGGAAGGGGAAAATTCTGTGAAAGGGTGAAGCAGTCACTGAAACCACCACTGAAATTATTCCTAGGGTGCTGACTGTGGTGGTGTGTGCTTCTCACTCCAGAGACTGAAGGCTAAGTTTGGTGTATTGCTAGTTTGAAGCCAGCCTCAACTAAGTAAGGCCATAAGCAACTTAGTGAGATATTATCTCAAAATAAAATTAAAAATGCCTAGACATTTAACTCAGTGGTACAGTGTGCCTTGCAGCCAAAATTAAAAAAAAAAAAAATTCCTAAGAATTTCAGAGGCAATTTAATTTTTTTTTTTTTTTTTTTTTGGTCACTGGTAAAGGTACAAACATCTACCAGTGATGAGAGAGACTCTCCTTTTTCAAGTTCTCCTGTATCATTGCCTTAATATGAATTCTCTAAATGCTGAAGAAAAGACTGTTAGTCAAAAGTGCAAATTTCAGAGTTCTTTACCCAGATATAAATTTTGAATTCAGTTTGTTGTCCAAAGATTTCAGAGCACTGAAAACATAAAATTACGTATCTGGGGGTTCTGAAATATCTATACATATATAGAACAAAAAAACCCCCACAGTTCCTCTTGGAGTTCCTTTACTTGGATGCAGATCTGCAGGATGAAAATGTCTTTCAATATCCCAAGCTTTTAATTGCCAGTAATCAAGACAGAAATAGTATTTTTAAATCACTCAGACCCTTTCTGAGACTTCTTGTAGTCAAGTCTCCCTGGCTAGCCTCTGCTTCAGATGGGTATTTTTTTAAGCTCCCAGATCCCGGGACAAAGGCACAATGCTCTAGATCTGTGGCTCACCCTTGCATGCTTCTTTGACCTTCCCAGTCCTTCTCTAGATTGTCATGACCCTATTAGCCCACTCATGGGCCCAGAACTACTCACTGATCTGTGGATACTTCCAAGCATCAGGCTCCAAGTGGCCACTAAGTTTTCCCAAAATGGCAGTGGTACAAGGCCACTGAATTAGGCTCAGGGCCTGGAATCCTGGGAAATTTCCATTCTTCTCAGCCTCACTCCTTATGAGTCCATTAGCAAAATCCTGGGAGCCTCTGAGGGAATTGTCCCCTTTCAGTTACCAATTTAATAACCAAACAAAATGGGTCCACATCTTTGTGTATGCAAAACCAAAAAAAACAAATCAGGAGAACAAACAATGGAGAAAGATTTACTGTGTTCAACAGGTAAGGGGAGCACTAAGCTTATTTGCAAAACAATGCTCTCCCCAACAAAGAAAGTGTGGGATTTTATTTCTATAGCCTACACAGATGCATATGGAAAATCATGTGGTGATCTCTGTTAGTCAGCTTTCCATCAACTTTCACATAACTATGGGTCTCCCATTGTAAAAGGGTGATGGTGAAGAAAATCTGCTCAGCTTATGACAGCTGGAAAGCAGAGAGAGACAGAAGGGACAAAGGGCAAGGTATACCATGTGAGGACAGGCCTCTGCCCTCTACCGACCAACCTCCTCCAATGAGGCCCCAGCTCCCAAAGTTTCCAACACCTCCCAATAGTGCCACCAGTGGGGGAGAAAACCTTCAACCCTTGAGACACTAGGGGACATTCCAGATCCAAACTCTAACAAGGGAGGACACATTTGTGAGCATGTTCAGTAAAGGGTCACAGATAATAGGTTCCATAAGGAAAAATGATGGACACAAAACACACTTCTGGGCATGCTGAGTTCAATTTTATGAGAGAATTTTTATTCTCATGTGTTTCACATGAGTTTCTCCAAAGGGTTTTGGCTGAAATAAATAGAAAGAGGAAAGTTAGACTCAAAAGCCTTTCAAAAGTGCAGAAGCTTTGTCCGTCCTAATGATAAAAATTTGCCCCTAGAGATGCCTGCCTCACTTGGTGAATAATAAGAAGAAATATCATCAAGAAAGTGAATATGAAGCTTTGGACCCTGTTTCCCACCCTGGACACAAGAATTCCTCCAAACCTGGACAGATTCCATTTGGGAGAAACTCAGAGACTGGCTGAGGATCTCCTTCCTACACCCCATGTAAGTGCAAAGCCAACCATATTAAAGCCAGTAGAAAAAGATTCACACCCTGAGTTCAAAGCTCTTTTTTTCTCCCTTTCTTCAAAATTGCAGGCAATAATTTGATTTTCCCACACCTTGTTTCATATCTTAACAACTCACTATGAAGTTAGATGAAAGCACTAACTTTTCCCTTATATACCTACCACTTCCAGGCCAAGAGAAAGGTCTCAATTATTAGGCAGTTATAAAAGTTTAAAGCAGAGACTGGCTGTGGTGGAAACCATGCACAGACCCTCAAATGGCAAACTTCTGAACAATCACATTTTCTTAGATTCACAGAATGGAAACTCAGTAACCTTAGTACCAAGAAAAGATATTCACAACCCTTGTTCCAGAGCTGACCTTCTCAAATGTAATGAAATATGGTGCTCACCTACTAGAGAATGATATAATAATCTCTCAAAGTATGTTATAAACCAGGTGTGGCAGCACTTGATTACAATCTCATTTCCTTAAGAAGCTTAGGAAAAATTATCACAAGTTCAATGCCAGTCAGGGCAACACAGTGACACCATGTCTTAAGATAAAATGGCCCAGGTAGGGGTGTAGATTAGTGGTTAGAAGCTTGACTCACAAGCATAATGCTCTTGGGTTTGATCCCTAGAATCACTAAAAAAAAAGAAAATAACATAGAGAAGAAATAAAGTCAAAATTTGGAGTACAATACAAAAAAAAAAAAAAAAAAAAAAAAAAAAAACAACAATCAAAAAGAAAGAGCTGGATTTTTTAAGAGATTAAAAAGTTGAAAATCCCTTAGCTACATTAACTAAGAAAGAGGAGAATGCTCAAATAATTAAAGTCAGAAATGAAGGAGGATACGTTAGAACTTATGCCACAGAAATAAGAAACATTAAGGAAATTTCTACAAGTAATTTTATGTCAATAAAATGGATACCACAGAAGTTAATATGGTCTAAAAAACATAGCATGCAAAAGACTAAACATATGAAGAAATAAAAATCTGCACAGACCCTTAAATTTTAAAGAGATTTCTATCAATTGTCAATAACCACCAAAGAAAGAAAATCCCTGGGTCCAAGTGTTTCATTGAACCATTCTACCACACATTTTTTAAATCCCATATGTACTTTTCAATCTCTTCAATACATATATAACAGGAAGGAATACTTCCAAACTCACTCTACGAGGTCACAATTACCCAGATCTCAGTGCAGACAAAGACACTACAGGAAAAGAAATGTATACACCAACAAATTTTGAATAATCTGGTGAGAATATCATCACCAAAATTCTAAGAAACTGAACTCAACAACATAATGATAAAATTATAGTTCTGGGGGATATAACTCAGTAAAAGGGCATTCACCTAACTTTCATGAGGTGCTGGGGTTGATCCTCAACACCACACACAAAAAAAAATAATAATAAAGAAAGAAAAAGGAAAAGAAAAATAAATAAAACAATTCTATACCATGTTCAAGTAGAACTTACTCTTGAAATAAAAAAGATGATTCAACATGTGAAAAATCAATGCAATGTACTACATTCATGGAAGGAACAACAGAAACCACAAGATTATTTCAGATGATGCCAGAGGGAAAATCACTTGACAAAATTCAACACTAATTCGTGAAAAAAAAAAAAAAAAAAAAAAAAAAAAAAAACAATTATCAGACAAGGAGTAGAAGGAAACAGTCTCAGCATAATGAAAACCATGTAAGAAAAGGCTACAGCTGATGCCAAACTCAACATTGAAAGACTGGAGGCCTCTCCTCTCAGATCACAAAGGAAGTAAAGATGCCCAGTATTGCCCTTTCTATTCAATGTGTACTAGAAGTTCTATGAGTAGGCAAGAGAAAGAAATAACAACTAAATTAGAATAGAAGTAGTAAAATTCTATGTTCATGATGATGATATGAAATATGGATGTATATTGATTCCACTGTCTAATTTGTTATACAGAATTTACCCCATTTCAGCTTTAAGCAAGGGGTCCAATTGAAATGATGTTAAATTGCATCCAGGAGAAGAAGACTCAACAAGAATCTGAGTAAGAACTGACCAGAGGAGCATCCTCTGAGGCCCCAGAGAAGCTGCACGGCAGCAGCTGGGCATTGTAATAGACCCCAGTGCTACTTCTGTTTTGGCATCATAAGTTATTAATTCAAGAAGAGGAATAGGAGAGGCCTGCTCAGGAGCACAAGATTACATGGCAGGGTTCATATGGTCATGGGGCATCCATCCAAGTTCTGGGCAGTGGCACTGAGGGCTTTGGGTGGGTGTGGCCAGGCTCCTTCCCTAAGCAGGTGCACAAGCTGTTCTCCCATGGTTGCTGTGGGCGTGATGGCCCCCATGCAGCTCCTCTGAGCTGGTTCCACCAGGTTCCACTTCCAGTGTGAGGACACACCCAGACTAGATGGAGCAGATCAGTAAATGGACATTGACCTGCAGGGGTTGTGAACCAGAGATGGAACTTCTTCAAGCAAGACCAAGTTGGATGTTAAGAGGCTTTTTGGATTGGAGGGGGTGGGACAATCAAAGGAATTTGGCCAAGAAGTTTGCAAAGCTCAATCATCCTGTGACATTGCAGGATTGAGGGCAGGATTACCTTGCAGAACCTAGCCTTCATCAGTGAACTTGGCCTTCACCATGTGTAAGTCTTAAAACAGAGGATTTAATCTTGGGGTCCATAAACAGTCAGCAAACATTTATATTGTTTTTTTTTGTTGTTGTTGTTGTTGAAATGCTTTACACTTTTCAATCATATTGAGGATTTGAAGGAGAATATTTAGATTAGCAATAGTTATGTTTACTATATTAGAAATAGAAACTAAAATTGTTTGAAAGATTTTTCTCACAATTCACTTCAAAATAGGAACATTGAGTGAATTGTCATGAATACACTCCACTGAAATTAGTTTCAACCTCCTGGGCCCTTGAAATTAGTCTTAGGGCTGGGCATGGTGGAGCCCACCTGTAATCCCTGTAGCTCCAGAGGCTGAGGCAGGAGTTCAAAAATTCGAAGCCAGATTCAGCAATCTAGAAGAGGCCCAGTTCACTAAATAAAATATTTTTTTAAAAACTGCTGGGAATGTAGTAAGCATACCTGGGTTCAATTCTAGTACCAAAAAAAAAAAAAAAAAAAGAAAATGTAAAAAGAAGAAAAAGAATCATTTTGTTATAGAATATGAAAAAGCATAATGAAGAATTTAAAATGAGTTGTAGGTCCAGAAATATGGCTCAGTAGGAGAGCACTTACCCAGCAAGAGCAAGGCCAAGGGTTCAATCACCAGCCCAGGAAAAAATTAATAAAATAAATTTTATTTGCTTTGTTTATAATACTTGAATCTGAAATGGATTAAATATGATGACAAATGTTAAAAAACATTATAAAAATTGCTTTTATTACACTATGAATTTTATCATACAAAATTAACACAGTGTATAATAATATTTATAACATATAACATGCAATGCTTATATAATACATCATACAAAAAACCACTCCAGGTGGTACATGCCTATAATCCTTGCTACTGGAGAGGTTGAGGCAAGAAGTTCACAAGTTGGAGGCCAGCCTCAGCAACTCAGTGAGGCCTTGTCTCAAAATAAAAAATTAAAAAAGGATGGGGTCTAGCTCAGTAGTAAAGTGCCCCTGGGTTCAATCCCTAGTACCAAATAAATAAATAAAATGTATCATACAGGCCTTGGGTTGTGACTCAAAGGTAGAGCTGCCATCTCACATGCAGGGGGTACTGGGTTCAATACTCAGCACCACATAAATAAATAAAATAAAGGTATTGTGCTCATCTACACCTAAAAACAACAACAAAAAAAGTCTTTAAAATGTATCATACACTTTTTTACACTACAAAATACTTTAGAAATCTTAGAAAAGTTTGTGTCATTTTGATGGCCTCATTTCCTTGATCTGCTGTTTGCCATCTTCAGCTATGATACAAAGGGTTTTTTCTTTTTTTTTTTTTTTCTATATAACTTATCTATGTTGAAAGATTCTGGCTTTGTTTCACCAGAATAATTTTCTAACTTTTACATTGACTTTATTATGTCCTTGATTATTTAATAAAATAAAATTTCTCACTGAGGAGAGAGCTAAACTTCTTTGCAGTTCCTGTCACTTTCTAGGTTTATTCTTAAATGTCCCCTTCAAAGAGGAAAAAATGTGTTATTTCTCAAGCACCCATGGCTCTAAATTAAGGGTTCACACTGAACAGTTTTGGATTTTCACCTTCATTAAATCAGTCCTACAGGTGGAATAAAAGGCTTGGTGTGGTGATGCATGCCTATAATCCCAGCAGCTCCAGAGACTAAGGCAGGAGAATAGCAAATTCAAAGCCATTCTCAGCAATTTAGAGAGGCTGTAAGCAATTTAGTAAACCCTGTCTCTAAGTAATGTATATATATATATGACTGAGGATGTAGATTAGTTGGTAAAATGTCCCTGGGTTCAATCCCCAGTACCAACAAACAAACAAATGATGTGGAATAAAACTATTGATAGCAGGGCTCTTCAAGAAAGCCTATTGAAAATCTCAAAAACTTTGTGACTCTACCTTATAAAAACAGGTGTCAGAAACATTAGGTCTCTTTGATATGATTACATGATTAATTTCTTGTGAATAAATGAGGTTTTTTTCAATATTTCTTTCCACATTGAAGTCAAAAGAAGCATTGTCTATAGCACACCTTTCCACCGTATTTGGTTTTGATTTCATGGAAGCTAATTTACAATTCTGCAAATATAGATAGCTAATAGCAAGGCAAAATATCCCTCACATCTACACAGATACATTCGGCTGTGGCAGCCGGGTTCAGCTAACTTCCTTTCCGTCTGTTGAAGAAGCTTATTTGAGCTCTATTTGTGCTTTTGCTTTGACTTTCCTTTGCTTGATATAAGTCTGTGCTTTTTGACTTCTCCTTTGAGTCACTTATAATCTGCCTAGTCTCCTCTTTGATTTAGTGAAAATCCCTAGCAAGTGTTCCTTTTATTCTGTTTGAAGGTCATGATTTGACCTTTTAATAATATATGTTTTCAAACAACGCACAGGGTAAATGATCATTACAAACAATGCAAACCTTAGGCTTTAGAGTTTAATTCAAGCCTTTAGTCCCAGCAGTTTGGGAGGCTGAGAATTTGTGTTCAAAGCTAGCCTCAGCAACTGTGAGACCCTAAGCAACTCAGAGAGACCCTGTCTCTAAATAAAATACAAAAGAAGACTGGGGATGTGACTCAGTGGTCAGGTGCCCCTGAGTTCAATCTTGGATACCAAAAATAAAAGAGTTGAACACACTTGTGTAACCAGCATCCAGGTCAAAGGACAGAACAATATCAGGGACTCCCTGGTTTTTCTCACAATCACTACCCTCCCCAAGCCCACAAAAGAACTTGACACTGAGTTCTCAAAGCTTGTAAATCTTGCCCTTTTTTGAACTTCATACAACGTGAATCACAGCATTTTTGTGAAAGTTCCTCTAATTGATTATATTTTCATCCACATGTTTGCATACAGTGGTAAAATATTCACTACCACATCTGATGTCAATTGAAATTTGGGTAGTTCCATTTAGGACAATTATGATAGAGCATTTATAAACATTCCTATTGGTATATTTTCACAATAATGCAATTTCTACAGTGGAATTGCTAAGTCACATTTATTTCTCCTTTTGTCTAAAACATGAATTCACTCTGATAATCTTTGATCTAATCTAACAAGACAAGGTTCCTTTACCCTCTCCATTTCTTTATTTGTAGTTCATTTCATCCACAGTGAGAATACTAGATCCCACTATATATAGCATGTTTATTATTTGCTCAATCCTAGAAACCTATAAAATAATTTCAGAATTGCTAACCTGTATTCCCTAGCTGTGTTGCTGAGAGGGCCTTGGATCAATGGCACTCCAGTAGCAATGAGCACAAACAGAACCCCAAGAAAGGGAAGCAGAGGCCAGATGCAGTGGTGCACACCTGTAGTCCTAGCAGCTCAGGAGGCAGAGGCAGGAGGATCACAAGTTTGAGGCCAACCTGGGAAACACAATGAGACCCTGCTCAAAATAAAATTTAAATATCTGAGGGGTATAGCTCAATGGTAGAGGACTTGCCTGGCATGTGCAAAGCCATGGGTTCCATCCCAAGCACTACAAAACTAAATGAATGAATATATAAGGAATTGTTGAATGTGTTACTGGTGAGGGCTGCTGGGTTCATTGTCTGTGTTCAGCAAAGAATTGAAGAACATGACACAGAGACAGCAAGCAAGAAATAGGCTTATTGGGAAAAGCAACAGAGTTACAGAGATAGGCTTCACTGAAAAGAAGGGCCCCAGGGATGAAAATTTGTTGGGGGAGTTTTGGCTTGTTCTTTTTGTGATCTCTGGTATTTCCTCCTTTCCTTATCTCCTCTCCTGTCCACATACTCCTCACTATTATTGATTGGTGTCCACCTCTGTCCATGTGTCTGTTTTAGTTTTTCTATTGAATCCTCCACTTAGGATCATAGAATCAGAAGTGTTTGTCTGATTGGGTCCCTCGCTTGAGTCCTCCATGAGCACTTTCATCAAGGAGGAAGTTGACCTCATCAGAAGACCCTCTCCCTGCTTCTTTGTTCTGGCCCCACTCCTGGCCTCCTCACTTGCCATCTTGCCCTGACACTTTACGCCCTTCTACATCTATAAAACCTCTTTTGGAAACATAGTGTTCATGAATAGTGAGTCAGGAGTCATCAATGAATGAAAGGGTTAGTAGGTAAAAACACGGTGATCAGATATTTACATAGTATTAAAGTATCTCCCATGAGATATTTCTTACAAAAGAAAAAATTAAAAAATATTTTTAGTTGTAGATGGACATAATACTTTTAGTTTTATTTATTTATTCTTATGTGGTGCTGAGGATCGAACCTGGTGCCTCACAAGGGCTAGGCAAGTGCTCTACCAATGAGCCACACCCCAGTCCCAAAAGGAAATTTGTACAGTAGAGAGATCATGGAGCCATCCCCTTTATCACACCCTCTTCCTTCCCCCCATTAATGGGCATTGAGCACAGGGGAGCTGGCCATACCACTGAGCTATATCCCAGCCTTTGATGAGATGGTCTGAGAAACACTCTATGCCACTTCACAGGAGTGGAGTGGCTTTTTGACTTAACACAAAGTCACAATGGATGAATCCTGGCATTTGAGCTGTTGTTACTGTTATAATAATTATTGACACTAAATCTGAACCCCACTCTGCATTTCACTTCTCCCTGTACCAAGCAGACCCTCCTCTCCTCTTATATCTTTTCCCACCTGGCAAGAGGATGGGAATGCATACTAAAAAGATGGTAACTTAAAAACAAAATATAAATAATGAAAAAGCTTCCTAAATCTCAACTTTCCAAGTTCTCTCCCTCCTTTCCCCACTATGCCCCAGATCTCCTTGTTCTCTTCTCTGGCTACAGCTTGCTGTGGTCTTGGGCTAGCAGCCTCCTAGGCAAAGCCCACACTGCCTTGTGGGGCAATGCTGAGTGCTCTCTTGGCTGGGTCTCGCTCGTGGATGTGGAAATCCTTCTTGGTGCCAAAAGCCAAAGACAAGTACGCATTGTGTAGTTCAGGCACTCCCAACCAAGAGGCTTTCCATTTGGGCTGACTCTCACCCCATGACTGTGCTCAGAGAGAGGGCTACCTCCCAGCTGTCTGTTTTCCTTGGACCATTGCTTTGGGCATGAGTGAGGAGAGCAAGCCCCAGAGTAGGCTGCAAACCTGAATACACACTTTGGGCACTGGTACAACCTGGGCACCTAGGGGGCAAATCCCCACACCTGTAAATAGTCTCTGTGTACCTTGGGCCACCTCCTCGATCCTCCCAGACTCACCTTGCATTCAGCGTGAGTATCAGTGCAACCTGCAGGGTAAGGGAGCATTAAAGAAAAGAGAGACTGGAGCCTCCTGCATCAAGGGTGCCTCATTAGCTCAGGCCAAGAGTGTTTTGTTCTGGCAGCAAGATGCTCATGGTGGAGACCCACATATACCCCAGGAGCTTCATTCTCACCTGGTTCACCATCCACATTCCCTCATTATCTATGATTTTCCTGGGACCTGAGAGTTAGGAAGCTCCATAATGCTGAAGATGTGGATTTTGCAGGCAGACCTAACTGCCCTCCAACCTGGAAGCTGCAACTCTCTGACTTTAGATTAAATATATTCATACATTTTACTTGAAAATGATGAATATATTTAATGAGGATGAAGATACTTACCTGGTACAAAGATTAAATGAGATAAGGCATGTAGAGTCCAAAACACCACTGAGATTAGAGAAGGCATCCAGCAAATGACAGAATAATAATAAATGATGGTACTTGCTGGCCACCAGGGTGCTTTCTGGCCTGGCACCTGGGGGGTATATTCTCTTAGTTACTTTCACTGATGCCATTCTTCCCAATTTTGAATTCGATGGCTCATTTTTAGAGAGAGAATGTTGAACTTTAGGAAACTGGGCCCTAACTGTCTTCTTGCCCAGAAATATCCCATATACATTGGGCTGGTTTCTTTAAGAGTGAAACACACAGTTGCCATAAATTCAGGCAGTTTATGGAATCATTCAAGTAGTTCTGGTCCTACCATATTTTCTAGGTAAGCAAATCTTCTACTAATAGCAATAATTTGTCTCCTTCACAATACTGCCTCTTTTTATTTGTCCTTTATTGCATTGAAAACTGCCCTTGAGTACTTGATTAATTAATTAATTCAATGTCAGCATCTCTACATTTTCCTGGTGTAAGAAAGAACAAATGCCATGAAAGGAGGCATATGTCTGTTATCCCACGGCTGGGGAGGCTCAGGCAAGAGGATTGAGAGTTCAAAGCCAGGCTCAGCAATTTAGAGAGGTCCTAAACAACTTAGCAAGACCCTGTCTCTAAATATTAAAAAAGACTAGGGATGTTGTTCATGAAGCTCAGGGGTTAAGAGCACCTGGGTTCAATCCTCTGAAAAAAAAAAATTAAAAAAGGAACACAGCTGTCCTTTATCCTCTATGCATGTGTCAACTGTTTGATTAATAAAGAAGTAATTTTCCATGGATATGTCCCTTAACTTATACCTTAGAGTTTATCATTATTGATAAGTCATCAATGGCTGTTTAATTTCAATAGTTAAGTATTTATTGAAATGATACCATTTTTTTGATTTTTGATTCTTTAACTATGAGACAGGAATGGCGGCCTCAAAATTTTTCAGAATGCCATTTGGGAATGAATAGTCAGCAACAATTTAATTTATTTTCAATTCTCAGTTAAATGACTTGGCTGACTTGGGAGGCTGAGACAGAAGGATCAAAAGTTCAAGGTCAACCTGGAAACTTAACCAGGCTCAAAGCAACATAGTGAGACACTAAAAATAAAAAAAAAAAATTAAAAGTCCAGGGATGTGGGGATGTGGCTCATTGGTAAATTACCCCTGTGTTAAATCTCTAATACAAAAAGAAAGAAGGAAAGAAAATTAGCAGCTAAAAGATAGCCTATAAATTAGAGCAGGAGGATATTTGGATGTCCATTTCAGGAAAAAAACTTTAAGTTAGAAATATTTTTCAAATACATTTCAAAAACCACAGAAATATTATAAATTGAAAAGATATTACATCTTTAATAACATTTAAAACTACTTGAAGAAAATAATGGAAATCATTTTTTTTTTTATTTGAAGTGTGGAATCATAAGCAAATTGTAAACTCTAGAAGTCACAAAAAAAAATCTTGAGAAATTTGGCTACCTAATATCTAAACTTCCTGAGCAAAGATACCAAAAAGATAGTGAAAGGGAGGTCTGGGGAAAACATTGCCATCACTAATAAAAGGCATTTACATTAATCATCAGAATATACAAAGAAAGGGGGAAAAAGAGAAGGGAAAATTATTCGAGTAGGCAAATGCAACCCAATCTCACTTCTAAATAGCAGCAACTAAATAAAACCAACAAGAAGATACCATTTTGAAGCATAGGATGGTTTTATTAAAAAAAAAAAAATAGGTGTTGGGGATCAGCCCTGGACACCTGGGTCTGTGACCTCAGGTCCTGCAACTCCAGAAGTATTTTATGTAAAGGACACCTCCTCCTTACTATTCCAACCAGACAATGATGTCAGTGTTGGGTGCGCAGTGGCTCATCTGTGGTTTAGTGAGAGTTGGGGGCAGTGTTTGCCTTTTGGACGAAACATAAAGTTTCTCTCATTCTGTGACTGCCAGGTCAGGAATCTAGTCTTTCCAGAATACACGAAAATGGAGACTAGGAATGTGGTTCAGTGGTTGAGCACTTACCTAGCACATGCAGGCCCTGGGTTCAATCCGCAGCATAGGGGGAAGAGGGGGGAGGAAGAGAGGAAGAAAGGGAGGGAGAAAAAAAGAAAAGAAATGTGGAATATACAGCTCCCTCCCTCTTTAAGGCCTGCACTACTTCAAGTGCGCTGACCTCCAGTAGAAGGGAGCAAGAAGGTCCCAAAATGAGTCCTCCAACAAAGCCCACTACCTCCCAAACCACAAGTGGTAAAACCCCCAAGAAGCACTTGGCTACAAAAATAGCTTGAAATGAGCGCCCTCTAGTGCAGAGACGAAGAAAACTCAGAGTTACAGGGCCAGTGTTGTGGTGCTCTGACATCTAGTTTGTCAACTGAATTTCAGATTCATTAACTCCTCTTCCAGGGTCTGGTGTGAGAAACTGCTCCGATTTAAAAACATATTTGTGCTTCCAGAGGGCAGCTATTACGCTTGGTGGGAGGAAAATTAAGACTCTCTGGTTGGCTGTTTAGAAGACACAAATAAGATCTGTGCTATCCATGCCAAACGTGCAGTAGATAGGCCAAAAGACCTCCAAATAGCACTCTGACACATTGAGAACTTATGTAAGAACCTACTATGGGTCGGGATGTATGTGTAGCTGTGTGAAAGCCTCCCATGCATGAGACCCTGGGTTTGATGCACAGCATCCCCAAAACAACAAACCAAACCACTATTTTTAGGTCTGATGTTAAACATCCCCTCTGTCCCTAAGGTGTCAAAAGGTGCCTCAGTGGATGATTATAAGTAGAAAACTAGAGGACAGGAATCAGGTATTGGCAGCTTTTCCATTTTTATTTGTGTGTAATTTTTTTATGTAAATGTTAAATATGCAAAGCATTAATGCAGATCAAAATATTCCAATGAACAAATTCTGGCAATTCAGCTGTATGATGATTATAAAGGTCTGCTATTATTTTTCTTTTTTTCGACTGTGGCAGCATTTTGATTGTTTACAAACTAAGTTAACTTCTTACTGAAAGCCACTAATGTCGTTTGTAGAATTGTGATCATACAGTGGATTTCACTCACTATGCCTTTCTGAGTTGTCCCACATGCTAGTGCAGGTTTTTAATACTGTCCATCTTCTGTGCTGTTTTTATAAATTTGCTATTAAAATATAGGCAGCCAGGCACTGTGACACATGCTGGTAATCTCAATTATTCCAGAGGTTGGGGCAAGGGATTGCAAGTTCAGGGGCAGACAACTCTGCAACTTAGTGATCCCCTGTCTCAAAATAAAAACTTAAAAGGCCTGGGGATATAGCTCAATGGTGGAAAGTCTCTGGGTTTAATCCCTTGTACCTAAATAAATAAATACATGCAACTGTTAAAAAGATGTATGTTCATGAAGCATGTTTTATACTGGGGGGAAAAAAGAAATATGAATAGGACACTGTTTGCATAAATAATGGTATGTCCATCCACATGATCCTTTGTAGCTCCTACATGGAATAAAGTTGATTTATGTGTATTCACTTTCATAAACTTTTATTCAAATTTTTGATGATCTCCCAAGAATTGAAGCTAGGACACAGGTAGATATGAATGTGAAAGCAAACTATTGTTAGTTGATACCCTGTTTATATATTTTTTCTCCATATATATTGGAAACACAGGCAATATGTAGAGAAGAAACAGGAGAGTCCACCACGCTATGGAAACAGAACTGGAATTATTTGGCAGAGGAAATTAGTGACAGGGAGGAGTTTGATGTTTTGCATTTTATACTTTATTACTTTGTGCTCTAACATAACAAGAATTAAAGTGTGTGTGTTTGTGTGTGTGTGTTTTGAATCTTAAATTCACAATATTAGGCAACCAATCCCTAACTTTGAGCTATAAGAATTTTTGTGGATTTAAGTGTTCTTTGATAATCTCCCAATGAGCTAAACTACTGTGGAATGTCCAACCAAGAATGAGACATTCATGGCAACTGACTAGGGACTGAAACCTCCAAAAACATAAACTAATTGTGGTAAGGTGGACAACACCTATTATTCCAACAACTCTGGAGGCTTAGGAAGGAGGGTCAAAAATTCAAAACCACCTAAGCAACTCTGTGTCTCCAAAAATAAAGAGGGTCGGCAAACTAGCTAAATGGAGAAGACCCCTGGATTCAACACTTAGGCCATCAAAAAAAAAAATTAGAATAAGCATTATCACAGCTATTAGCTGTTGTAGGGGGAAAATTAACACAGCTAACTTGATAACTTTATGTGAACATTCTTATCTGGGGATTCAGTGTTCTGTAAGAAAACATAGCATTTTCCTGTAGAAACATCTAGAAGCAGAATTGCTAAGCATCTGCAACTTCAATCAACATTCCAAGTGACTGTCCAAATAAGACATTCCCCCTGTTAGAGTTGCTATTTATCCACCTACACTCAGTCTCATTATATGAAGGAAAATATTTACAAAATAAAGGTTTGTATGCTACATGCCTTTGAAATGCATGCAAAACACGTTTTATTTTGTCATTTAATATCATTTCAGAATTTCACACTTAAATAAATCTGAGATACAAGACAAACATAACATCTGAAACTCTTGACAATAGTTCCAAGAGGGTGGGCAAAGGACAACCATAAATGCAAGATTTCTTCACTACTCCTGGTGTTGCTTAAATGACAAGAGCGAGTATAGCCTCTTTAGTAATCAAACATAATGACAGCAAAATGAAAAGGACTGACAAAAAATTCTCTATCCTTGGCCTGCTTCTACACAAAACACCCCAGGAGTCAACAGGATATTCAGGAAGAGCATCTCCAGCTGCATGTGTGAATGGTGCCCCCTAGTGGTCTGAGGCATGTAGCCTGCAGAGCTGGGTCCACAGGAGCTGTTGGAGAGACAGGAAACTCTCTGGTGGAAGACTTCAAGGTGTTCTATGTCCTAGAGACCCAAATTGCAAAACTGGTTCCAAGTGAAAAGTTCAGTGATACCGCTGTCTTCAAAGTTTCTCTCAAAAACTCAGATCAACAATATCCATAGTCTACCCTGGGCACCCTCAGATATCATTGACCTGCATGCCCAAGTGACTGTCAGAACACACTGGATTCACAAACAGGTGCTCTCATCTCAGTTCAGGAGCCTCCAGGAGTTCTTGAAGTTGCAGTAGCTGAACCTGTGGCTTCAATACAAGTTCTGCTTTCAGTGGGCACCTGGGCTGCTCTCAAGCAACTTGCTGTCTATGTAACACAAAAGGTAGCCCATGTAGGAGGATGGAGGTATCCAACTCAATTATGGTCCAAGAAAGATTCTGCCAAGAATGTGAATTGGAAATTGAATGACATAGCAACAGGCACTTACTGCCACAGTACGCCGCAGGCACATTCACTGTGAGCACAGTGGGAGAGTTGAGGGCTGGGGGAGATTTTTAAAGGCAAAGGTAAAAAGAACTAAAACACATACTTCCAAATAATAAGTCTTGGCAACTGTAGTAAAGAACAAGAGAGATGTAAGTTCAAAGTTAAACAGACAGTTTCTGGACACACATCGCTGCAGAAGTCTGTTCTAAAAAGCTGAATTCCAGCAGATTCTTGTAAATTCTTGTCAAGCAACCCTGGCTGAGATGTCTTCCTTCATAATGACCTGGTTTGGTTTTTGTTGGTTTGTTGGTGACGGTGGGCACACATGAAAATCCATTGTGATACCAATGACATTGTCAAATTTCAGAGAGTCCAGGCTGTCCTGGCAGAATATAATATTCTGAAGATGCTGGTCTGCTTCAGGGAGGAGAGCAGCATCCTTCAGACTCTGCCATACAAAGGCACTATAGAGGACCTTATCTCCAAGATGGAGATAATTTGTGAGACAGGCTGTGCAAGATGGATCTACCTAAGCACACATTGGTTTGAATCTGGCAAGTGCTGTCTTTGTGCCTGTTGCTGTGGCAGTGGCTGCCTGAGTCCAGCTTTCTCCAGAGCACTAGGAGAGGCACAGTCAGGGATCTATGACTGGTGGGTACTGCTACCCCTCCAGAAGACACTGAGAGTTCAGGAAGCTGTGAGGAAGGGCTGTTAGCTGGGATAAAGGGGAATGTATGAAGGATTCGGGGAGTTTTTCTTTTATATTTTTTTGTTTTTATTTTTTTTTTAATTTTCTAGGGCATTTGTGATTTTTTTGAGTTTTTTTTTGTTTGTTTGTTTATGTTGTTGTTTTCAAGAAAATTTCCTACACTGAGCATGTTTATGTGCACATTCAAGAGACTCTTAGCTCTGACCCTGAGAGCATGACTACAGGATGACTTCTGACTATAGGTCCCTAAAACTCAATGCCAAGGACTTCAGTTAAAATTTCAGCCAAGTCATCAAATGTTTCATACCTCTGCTCAGTTGGGGACATTAGAATTGGGTCCTGAACTGGCAGTTTCTCTTGGTAACTCTGTGGCTGTTGCAGCTGTGGATTATAATATACCCAGTCACTTTGCTGCTGTGGTCCCCACAGATCAAAGAGGTCCATGTCCTGCTGCTGCTGCATCATTGCCTGCACACTATTGTCACAGGGCAAAGGCAAGTCATCAAATAGTTCATACCCTTCACCCCAGACCTGCTGGTTTGGGGACCTGGGCTGCTCTCTAGCAAATTGCTGTCCATCTATTTCAATAGGCTCTGGAAGAACACTCAACACCATTTGTGGAGTAGATGTGCACTCAATCTGAGACCTTGAGTCCTCTCCATTCTTTTGAGAATCTGCATCCTGCTCTTGTGGAAAGGACAGCAACTGCTGCCCCAAGACATTGTGCTTCTCAGACAATAGAAGTGGGTCCTGAACAGGCAGCTTCTCTTGATAACTCTGGGGCTGTTGCAGCTGTAGATTATAATATCCCCAGTCACTCTGCTGCTGTGGTCCCCACAGATCAAAGAGGTCCATGTCCTGCTGCTGCTGCATCTTTCCCTGGGCACTATTGACACAGGGCAAAGGCAAGCCATCAAATAGTTCATGGCCCTCACAACAGACCTGCTGCTTTGGGGAACTGGGCTGCTCTCTAGCAACTTGCTGTCCATCTAACACAAAAGAGTCACAGGAGCCATTCTCTTCACTGGGGAGTCCCCATGTCTCCACAGGAAAGGAGCCACTTTTCCCTGTGGAGCCTGCTGGAGGGAAGAAGACTGTGCAGTGGCACTGTTGTCATATTGCATCTGGGCTTCCTGGTTCCCTAAAACAGGATGATGCCCTTGGACAGGGAATTCATGTCTTCTCCTGGTGACAACCGCTCTCTGTTTCTCTTTGAGTCGTAGTCTGGATCTTTTATTTTGAAACCAAATCTAAAAAGAAAGAAATTATTTTCAATAAAATATTTTATAGTAAAGCTTAATTTCAGCATTATCACTGACTTGCTCATTGGCCTGGGGTAGACACACTAAAGGCAATCCATCCTGGGCTGAACCATGCAGGTTATTGTAAAAATTAAGAACAGTGTACAATTCCAAACTCCCAACTCTTCCCAGGATCTACCCAAACCATTCTGTCCATGTGAACACAGGCTTTTCAAAGTCTCCCAACAACCTCTCTGCAACCTGGGAGAGCCCCAGGTGCCCTGCACACTTTCCTACAGCCTCTTGATTTTTCCCAAGATCCCCATCAACACCCATTCATGACATCATGTACTGTAAGGTTATTCATAAATTTGTTGCATTTAAAAGCCATAAACAGAACAAATAAAAGTTTGTGAAAACTGGACAGTGTATTATAGATGTGATCCTAACAATCGAATAGAACAACTCTAGTCTACATTTTTTTCTCCTGCATCAATTCACGATAATTGCAATGCCAGCCATAGTCCACAAAGCTTTGAGGTATGTGTTTAAAAATGACAAAATGCTTTTTAGAATAGGAAACTTAATTAGCTAGGTTTGTAGAGGCTCACAGTCAAGAGTGCCGGGAAGCATTTTGATATTTGATCACTCCTGAAACCCATCTCCCAATCAGGATGAATTTAGGTTAACATTTAGGAAAATCTTTGATCCCCACTTAGGAGGTTTAAAATTATAACTCTACGTAACAAAACTGGTTCTTCTAAATACATGCTCTCATTTTCCTTTCCAACATAATGAAACACAAAGAAAATAAGATGTGAGCATCCATCATTTGTCAACAGTTAGCAGGTGGGTTCAAAATGATGAGACCAAAAGGCAGGTGCTCCCTTTCTCATTTCCAGACTCCCTAGGATCCTCTCCCTGACCATGCTTGCTTCCACATCACATGGGCTTATTCTAAACTGTTGCACTGCTTTTCAAACCAGTTCCTCTCCCTGACATTATCTGGTTATGATTTTCTACTTCTTAGTATAGCATCATTGATTTGCAGGATGTTTGAAATATTTCCAGTTCATGGAACATTTGAAATACAATAAATTCATAGCTGACAGAGAATTTGCTATTCCTTTATTTTGCAACACTGTTATTACCTTCCCTTTATTATTTTCTTTAAGAAAATGTTCTCCTAGTCTCAGGCATCACATATTTTCAATAAGCATTGGATATTGATAGAAGAGAGATATTGCAAACCCAATTCAGTATATATTAGGGCAATCCCAACACAGTAAATCTTTGTGAAGCATAAACAATAATTCACAAAAATCATCATATCAGAAATTCCCAAAACAAAATATTGGCTCATGTCCCAAATGGCAACAAAGTGCCTACTAATGCTATGAGGTGCCACATGTGGGACATAATTAAACCAAATCTTTCTCCTGCACCTTGGGTGATCACCTCTTGGGAGTTAGATTGGCATACCATAGTTAGCAGTTTGCAAATAAAATCCTCCAATGTCTCTGCCAAAAAACAAATCAGGACAAATTGAAGTGCCATCCTTAAATCTTATCACTGAATACTCAACATCTCTGCAAACTCTTTGTCCCAACTTTAAAATATCCAATCTTCCCAGTTTTCCATAATTCCATAGCCAGCACCATGATCAAACCTGGCACAGTTACTATTCTGAATAATTACTGAGCATGTTAATGGGTGCCTACTCCCAACGCTACCTCACAGTTGTTGATTTTTTCATAAAAGTAACATAATAAATTCACACCCACACTGATATGAAACTGTGACAAAGATCAACAATATCCTATGTGAAGAAATGACATGAGACATTTTCAAACAATCGTTGTATTTACTGTATTATATAAAAAAGGTATGTTCATGCAAATTTTCCAAATTTTGGCTTACATTGATTGAGCTTATGGGGCAATGCATTTGCTTGGCCAGCTCTTGCCGGGTCACAAAATCTGGGTAGGAATTCTTGTTCAAATGATCGATTAAGAATCTCCAACTCATGTTTTGTAAATTTGTGCCGCAGTTTTCCTAACCCTTTTTCCTTTTTTGTTTCTTCTACTTCCACAGGACTATCTTCAACTGAAGATGCTAAAAGTGCAGAAACAGAAAGAGAAAGATTGAGGATTGCCAGTAGCATCCAGAGGAAAAAAATATTATTTGTTCATCAAGATTTTAACAATGCAGAGCTCTGCTTCACAACTTATTCATAGTATTAACACCAAAAATGGATTAACTGCTGATCCTTCAAAATATGAGGAAAACATGAGATTATAATCTGCATGGTAGAGAAGAATTTTAGTCTAGCAAAAATTCAAAATATATAAAAAGAGACAAATAAAAAATGTTCAGTCAAAACAATAATTGAGGAAATACAGATAAACCAGCTCATATCAATCTGATAACCAATACTTTAAATGGTTGGTGGAAGAGTAGGGGATGAATAAGATTATATAAAATAGAAAGGAAGCATTGGGTTGGGACAAGTATTTATCATAATGTCCACTTTGATTTTTTGCTCATACGATGACGTTCAAAATAAGGTTAGCCTTCAACATAACAATTAAGTAAAGGATACTTGAGGTTTGGGGAGCTTGTTTACATGACTTACATGATCCTTTTTGAAACCCTCTTCAATAGGATAGCAGCCTTAAAATAATGGACACAGCATGTCAGATCAGGTACACAGAGTATATTTATTTCATGATAGTGAGGATTGAAGCCAGGGCCTCAGGCATGCTAGGCAAATACTCTACCACTGGGTCACACTCAAAACAAAAAATAGAAAGAAAAGCTAGGGATGTAGCTCAGTGCTACAATATCCTGAGTTCTATCCCAGCACATTATCAAAATAAAGGAAGAAAAATGAGAACATACAGTGGGAGATAGAATTCTAAAGGTATAGTATCTTTATGAGATTGAAGTTAAGTTAGTATTAAGAGGAAAATAAAATATTTTGACTGTAATTTTCTTTTCTGTAAAAAAAAAAAAGAGCTACAGAATTGATACAAAAGAAATTGACAAGAAAGTGAAAACAAGCCAATACCAAAAATAAAAGAAAGAAAAAAAAAAACACGTCAAAGCAATGGAACAAAGGTGGGAGAAACACACACACACACACACACATTTGTAAAATCCACCATACAAGAAAAATGTCAGTATTAACCCTACTCCCTCCACCTTGGGCCTTCAATCCCTCCAGTGGCTTGGTTTTCCATTATATTTCAAATGGATAGGGGATAAACCCACCTGCTGTCACACTAGTTGTACTTCATTCCAGCCGGTTTTTTTTTTTTTTTTTTTTTTTGGAGACAAGGTCCTACAAAGTGACCTCAAACTTGAGATCCTCCTTTCTCAGGCTCCGGGAGTCACTGCCATGGCAGACATGCACCCCATGCCCTGTACTAGTTAATCGTACAGAATATTGGGATTCTGGGTGACACACTCAACCATTCATAAAAACGTGTTTGATTGATACACCCTCCCTGTTTCTACACTTTCCTCTCTGGGTGACCTAATCCAATTGGAAGGCATCCATTCTTCCATAGAACACAAAAATGAGACATTCATTTCAGATTCAAAAGAAATTAAATTTAACAACTGGTCCTGAGAAAACTAGATATCCACATGGAAAGGATAGAGTTGGACCTTTTACCCAATAGGGAAATATTATCTCAAAATTCAAAGAATTATAAAAAAAGCTAGAAAAATGCATAAAACTTGCTGTAACAAAAACTTGGGAGAAGGTTTCATGATATTAAATTTGGCCATGATTTCATAGATATATCATCAAAAGCACAAACAAAAAAAATTATTAGAGGGCCTGGGGATGGGGCTCAAGCGGTAGCATGCGCTCGCCTGGCATGCGTGCAGCCCAATTCGATCCTCAGCACCACATACAAACAAAGATGTTGTGTCCGCTGAAAACTAAAAAGAAAATAAATATTAAAAAATTCTCTCTCTCTCTCTCTCTCTCTCTCTCTCTCTCTCTCTCTCTTAAAAAAATACCTTTAAAAAAATTATTAGACTATAACTAAATAAAAACTGTGCATGAAAGGACACAAGGAAGAAAATGAAAGGACAATCTGTGGAACAGGTGAATCCCTTTGAAAACCACACCTGATACAGTGCTGATATCAAGACATAAAGAACCATATTTCTAAAGTGGGCAAAGGATTGGAATAGACATTTCGCCAACTCAGATATACAAATTGTCATTAAGCCTGTGAAAAGATGATCAACATTACAAATCATTAAGAAAGCCAAATTTAAATTCACAGGAGAATCAAACCTCACTCCCCTCACCAATGCTACTATCCACAAACCAAATAAGCAAAACAAAACAACTACAGAGGAGCAGAGGAACTGGAACCCCTGATGCCCTGTGGGTGGGAAGACAAAATGGTGTAGTTACAATTGAAAATAATACGGTCAATGCTCAAAAATAATTAAAAATTACTATATTATCCAGCAATATCATTTGTATGAGGTACCTAGAGTAGTCAAAGACATTGGGACAAAAGTACAACGATAGTCCTCAGGGAATGGAGAGGGGGCTGAGGGGGGTTGCTTTAATTGTCACAAAGTATTAGTTCTACAAGGTGAAAAGAGCTCTGTGGAGAGTTGATGGTAATGGTTACAGGACAATGACATGTAGGTGATGTCACTGAAGTGTACATTTAAAAATGGTGGTGAGGGTAAATTTTACATGTTTCATTAAAATAAAAAAAATAAATAAAATAACTCAAGGAAATAGACCCAAAAGAGAAAATCTGAATCTGTACACTTTACACAAACATAGGTTACTTGGCAATAAATTCACTTATGAAATAACTAACCTGTGCCTGAAAACAGATTTAATTCACTCTCAAAGTGGAACCTCTTTGGCTTTAAAGGTCCAACCTACAAATAAAGTTGCAGGGCACATGTGTTTTTCACACAGGAATTTCAGGGGCTTCAACATTGACTCCATTCCAGTCAGACTGAGCCCAGAGCTATTCCCTCTCAGTCATGCACCAAATATAAATGTTGTGGCCAAGGATGGACTAGATATATGATGCTGATGCCTCATGGCATATCATTGAGTTACTATTGACATCAGATTTATATTAGATTTTGTAAGTGAACTCTATGATGTCCACACAAGAAAAATCTCCTCATATGTTTCTCAGAAACAATCCTCACCATTAAGCAATGCCTGATTGGAAACGTATTTTTTTTTGATGATTTTAATATGAGAAATTCAATTACTCTTAAAATACAGGCATTTTCAGTTCTGTCTTGTGGATCAAAAAACAATTTTATATAGAAAAAAAATTTTGAACATAGTATTTAGTCATCATGGTGAGCTAAGGAGAGTACATTTGAGGCTTCTCCCTGTCTAGAAGAGGCTGCTGAGAAGAGTAAAGGAAGCAATGCTTTTAATAATGGGACCTAGGAGACAGAAAGTTTCTTCAGTTTTTCCTAAGCAGTACCACTTTTCAACCACTTATTCTAGAGAAATATCAAAGATGTGCAGCATGAGGTACTGGACATGAGAATGCAAATTACCCAATGTTTTGAAACAACTCCTAAATGGGAATTTAAAATTTAAAAACAACAACAACAAAATCATCTATTCACACTTGGGGAGTCCAGATGAGCACAGCCAAGTTTTCAGAAAAGCTTCTGGTCTGGTTCATCCCACTCCTCACCCAAAAACTCCTATACAAAAGTTTCAGATTTTCTGAAAAGCAAATGTTCATCCTTCAAATGTTTGAAAAATGTGAGGTTTTTGGAAGCCAAAGCTCAGTAGTAAAAACAGCAACCAAAGATATCATCCTGTGAACTGCAGTATCCCCATGAGTCAAAGCAGGGCCTCTAGTGCCTATTTACCTGAGATCCATGATGGCTTTGTGGAGAAATTCACATCCCATACAGACTGCAGTAATTCAACACTGTTGTTTCTTTTTTCGGGAGGGGTAGTTTCCTGAACATTTTTTCCTCTGAGACCATGTGCCCAGTGGACTCCTGAGTCCACTATGTACACTTGGGAGGAGGGTCATGTAAGTTGCAAGACAGCTACAGCTGAACCCACAGCCTTCACCATTCAGCAAGGGCTCATCTACAAAAAGAAATCAGAACTACAACAAAGACTTTTGAACGTCCACTCTGCACACAAAAGACTGTGCCAAAATCTCTTCCACTATCCAATTTATTTATTTATTTATTTATTTATTTAAGGAGAGCGTGAGAGAGAGAGAGAGGGAGAGAGAGAGAAGGAGTGAGAGAGAAATTTTTAATATTTATTTTTTAGTTTTCGGCGGGCACAACATCTTTGTTTCTATGTGGTGCTGAGGATTGAAAATGGGCCGCACGCATGCCAGGCGAGCGCACTAACGCCTGAGCCACATCCCCTGCCCCTATCCAATTTATTTCTAAATTTATTTCTAAATTCCACAGAATATTAAAAAAAAAAAAAAAAAAAAAAAAAACCTGAACTCGATAAACAATCCCCAGGATCACTCATTAAATTCTTCTAGTATATTTTCTCTCCCCTCCTCCATCCTTGGGTTCTGGAGATCTAACTCAGGACCTGGGACATTCTAGGCAAGTACCCTAACTTTAAGCTATGCCCATGTCTTTGCTTTTGATTTCTTTGTTTTGTGCTGGAGGAAGCCAGAAAAAAACCATATGGGCTCCTGCCTACTTGGCAAGCACTCTGCTAAGAGCCACACCCCAGCCTATCCTGTTGATTTGATTTTATTTTTCTCTTCACTCTGGGCCCTTTACCACCTCTGTCCCCATTAATATCTAAAAACTCCTAGACTGGCCATGAGTCAGGATCCTCCGCCTCAGCTACCCACATAGCTGGGATGATAGGCACACACACACACCATGCCTGGCTAACTCTTCATCCCACACGAAAGGAGAAAGAGAATGAGAACCCAAATAACTTATCCCTGGACCTCAACCCAGAGCAGTACCTGGACAATCTAACTAGATTAATTCACCCATGCTGCACATCTTCTAGGCATGCCGCTTAATTTGTGTGTGTGTGTGTGTGTGTGTGTGTGTGTGTGTTTTAAGTGGGACTACCAGATATATGGTTTGGTTGGCTGGGAAATATTTCCAAATATCTCTAAATTTTCTAAGAAATCTCTTGCACGCAGTCTAAACCCTGCCACGAAATATCATAACTCAACCCTCCACTAAAGAACCTCACCTTTGGAAGCCATGTTGCACTTCTACTCCTCAAGCTTTCTCCCTGGTAAACTGAGGAACTCTGGAGGAGCATCCTCTAATATATCCCACGCTAGACACGCCCACAGATGGCTCCACCCTTGAGTGATGACGCCAATACCCATACCACGCCCCTTGCCCCAGGCCCAGACAGGGCCCTGGGGCTGCAGACTCAGCCCCGCCCTAGCCCACAGTACAGCCTAGACTCCTCTGATGACATTTAACCTACCTCTTCCAATCTTGGCTTCCCTTCATTGAGCACAACTGAAACTAAACTTATTTAATATAAAATTGTGAAGGAGTCAGATGGGATGAGGCCTGACTAATGAGAAAGCTAAAGAGGATGACAGTTTCAGGATGTCAGGCCAACACTGAGGGACATGAAGAGAGGCAGGAAGCTGATTGTGAGGCAGGGATGGAGATGTCAAGGAGGTGGATGGGGTGGTGGTGATAAAATGGGCAGCTTAAGATGATATGGATGGAAATGTTGATACCAATGAGGATGCCAAGACAACAAGGAGGAAAAAAAAAATAAGCCAGTCTTCCTGGTGCAAGCCTGTAAACCCAGCAACATGGAAGGCTAGAGCAGGAGGATCACAAATTCAAGCCCCAGTCTCAGCATTTGAGCAAGACTCAGCAGTATAGTGAGACCTTGGCTCAAAATCAGAAAATGGAAAGAAGCAGAGATGAAGTTCAGTGTTACAGTACCACTTGGTTCTGTCACCAGCACCAAAAAGAGAGAGAGAGAGAAAATTTTAAATAAATAAATAAAAGTCCCTTGACCAGGTCTTTCCTTTTTATTTCTTCAAAATACTTTAGAAAGAAAAAATTGCAGTTTTTATTTTCATTTTATATTTTTGTACATTTTCATAGGTGTCAGGCACTTTCAATAGCCAAAACAGCCTTCAGAGCCTTTATTGTACTTGATCATGTTCAATATAAACTCAAAAAAGAAAATATATATATTTTTAATCAAAATAGAAATATGGCTGCAGAGGCACAATCTGTCACCCCAGTACTTCAGGTGACTGAGGCAGAAGATCAAATTCTGCCTGGCAATGGAGCCAGGCCCTGGCCAAAAAATAAATAAATAAATAAAAAATCAAAGTCTCGCTATAAAATTCAGTGTTAGTGGCCACTTGTTCACTCCTAGAAGCAAAGTAGAAGTGGGTATCTTATTCTCATTCCAGAAATTTTTGTGTCTATGTACTTAGCTGGACTATAAGTTTATGGTTTGTATGAGATCATTTTAAAGGTCAGAGATTAAATGGCCCTTTTTTTCTTTTCCTTTATTATTTACAAATTTGATTTTTTTTTTTAATTTGTTGGTGTTTTCGTATGAAATCATGTTGTCCAATATTACACCAAAATTTTGGTGGTCACTACCACCAACAGCTGACATGTTCTCTCCTGCCACATATGGATGGAAATGTTGATACCAATGACAAGCAAGGAGAGAAAAAATAAGCCAGGCTTATTTTTTTTAGAGTACCTCTAACAGTCAAATAAAAAGGTTGGCCTTAGATTGATTTCTCTGGATTTTTCTTTTTTTAACCCCAATAACTCAAAGTTTCCATCACCTTTGATTCATTCCTTTCTGAGTACCCTGAATTCAAGCCAGGTAGTGACCTCCTTTCCTCCCCTCCTCCATCCAATCCACCTGGACAGACACCCTCACTGCCTTGTTCTCATTCTCTTCTCAACTCCAGTCAGGCTCTCCTCAGAGCTCACTCCATGATTTACACCAAGGAATCAGCTCCAAATGGCCCAATCTCATGGCTAATTTTTCTAAGTCATCAAAAATTTTAGGCAATCATTTTTGTTTGTTTTCCTAGTTCACACTCTGTATGTGAAGCTTGGCTTCAGAGCATGTGACCTAAGTCCTTCATCCTTGTTCCAAATGCCTGTGAAAGTAAGAACCCAGCACACACCAGGTCCTCCAGATAGAGCCATGCAATAATGGAGTTTTGAACAGCAAAGCGCAGGCTCACAAACAACAACATTCTGGTGAACTCTGTTTTTGTTGTTGTTGTTGTTGCTGTTTTTACTTTTTGTTTTAATTAGTTGTAGATAAACATAATATGTTAATTTATTTATTTATTTTTATGTGGTACTGAGGATCAAACCCAGTGCCTCACAACCATGAGGCAAGCACTCTGCCATCAAGCCAAAATCCCAACCACTCAGGTCAACTTTTAACTGTACATAATCCCTGCATGGTATGGGCTGCATACCTGGAATTCCAAATACTCAGGAGACTGATGCAGGAGGATTTAAAGTTCAAGGCCAGTCTGAATCTTAGTGAGAACCTAAGTAACTAAATTAGATCTTCTCTAAAAATTTTACAATAGAATAAAAAGGACTGGGGAGAAGGCTCAGTGGCAAAGTGCCCCTAGGTTCAATATTAAAAGCAACAACAACAACACAATAACACTTCTTTGTTTCATGATAAAAATAAACATGTTCAATAAGGCCATTTAACATGCCTGTGGAAGTCTCAAAACCACACTCCATGAACTGGTGCATATGGAAAACTGATGACTCAACAGTTGGCTTGTAGAACATTGAATTTTGTGGAGATGATTTGATATCACTTGACCATTCACTGAATTTTTATTTTGTCCACCTAAATTTTACCTGCTTGCCTCATTCTCCAACATCACACCATTTAGTTCACTTAACCATAATAATCCTAAGAAAAATAGCTAATATTTATTAGTAGATTCTCTGTTCCACCTCTAATCTCTTAAAGGATACATAGAAACAAGTATTCTTTAGGACAAAATGGACTACAAACTTAAAATATCAACATACTTAATCATCATTATTTGAAGTTTTTTTAAAGTCCTTTCTTGATTTAGTACTTGTACTTGAACCAAAGGTCGCTTTGCCACTAAGCTACATTTCCAATCCTTTTTATTGTTTTGTCCTGAGGCAGGGTCCCCCTAAACTGCTGGGACTAGCCTAGAGCTAGCAACCCTGTTATAGCTTCCCATTTCCCTGAAATGCTAGGTAAAAATTTGAAGATTTTTGTCAGAAAATTATCCTCTGGTGTCCCCTTTGCCCGACAAAGTGTCCACACTGATTATCCCTTCCTCTTTGTTCATTACTGAGTCAATGACCTGAGGACATTCCTGGTCACCATCCCTGAATGCAGAATCTCACAGGGTCAATGCAAAATAGACACTTGTCCCTATTAAATCCCTATGATTGATTTTCCTGAGAGGTGAACTACACTGTACCAACCTGAGAGCCCCAGACTGCATTGATCTTCATCATACTTCTGGGACAAGGTATTACCCCTGGCACTAAACAGGCCCTCAGAAATATTTCTGCCAGTGGGGAAATAATTACTGTGGCACATTTTAATTAAATCACTGGTCAGGCTTGAAGCAGGACATGAAACTTTATTTGTCACGGCACGTGAGAAGTGCAGCAAGCAAGTCCCCTCTGCAACCTCTGACTCTGTGCAGCAGTTAGGGTACCTTTACACCTAATTGACCACAACAATTGGAATGACCAAGAGTACTTTATTGTAGCAGTGCAAAAGAGGAGAAAGGAGAGAGAGAGAGAGAGAGAGAGAGAGAGAGAGAGAGAGAGAGAGAGAGAACTGAGAGAAGAAGGAGAGCAAGAGCAAGACAGGGAGACAGAGAGAGAATGATCAAGAAAGAGCAGCCCAGCAGGAGGGAGTATTTATAGCCCAAATCTAATGGGGTCTCTGGGGCTGCAAGCTGCCTTGGTGGTATACAGTGATTGGATCATACAGTAGTGTCATTGTCTTCCTTCAGACAGAAGGGGCAGGGGCTAGATGTGGGTTTCCATTGCACCAGACAGGTGGGGGTCCAGTATTCAGCCTTGAGTGGGGTTGAGTGTTCAGACTTGATGCAAACAGGTGATAAAGGACCCGACACAGCAGGGTTTGAGTGAATGGGTTATCCTGTAGCTAATATTTGTTCAGCATGACCTGAAGACAACTTAGTTGAGCCTGCCCTGCATCTAACAATGGCCATGCAAATACATTAATGTGACTGGTGAAATGTTGTTTTTCTACCAGCTTGGGCCTTCTAACATAGTCCTAGAAAGAGAAAAAAACATGATGAACATTTTTTTCAGTCTTATATTTAGAGGGTGGCCAGGGCCATGAGGGCTTTCATTCTTTTTTTTAGGATACACATTTTCTCTTTTGACTCAGGTGTGATGAATAGTCTGTGGGCTGGAATGGGTGTTGGAAGTCAGCAGTCTCTCAGGACTGGTTATCTTCAAAGAAATTAATGAGCTTTAAGTTGAACCGCTTGGAGAGACTTAGCAACAGTTTGAAGTAGAAGCAGTTTATTTTGGTTAGGGTGGATGTAGGGCCCTGGAGTAATTAACATTTTAATCTACCACAGGTGGTCTTCCAATTTCTGGATCCAAGCTGGCTTCCATTTCTGTGATCTGACCAAATCTGATACTAAACCTGTTTTTCTGATCTCTTAGATAGTGCTACCAATATTTTCGCCAGGCAACTACACTGACTGTCTTTAACTGTTTTTTTTCATTTTCCCCCTCTAATTTTAGGTATGCCTACTGCTGTAAGAAAAGGGGAATTGAAACAACATGGCTGGGGTAAACTCTTTGGTGTCACCTTTTAGAATTTTAAATATACTTGTTGGGACTTTTAACTCTTAGTACAATTCTTTTCAGTGAGGACAGACAGCAATTTTAAACGTGCATTATTTACCAAACACAGACATGCAAACACATGGTGTACATACATACACAAAACAAAACAATAATCAAAGGCTTTGTAGAATTTGAAAAACATTTTACATTGAGGGCTAACCCTTGTAAATTGATCTCTGATCAAAACAATGTGTAAAATCGAAACCTCCATAGTTGGATAAAATAGGATTGATCAGAAAAACACATTGTCCTCTCCAGGCCACATCAAAATTATAAGCTTAAAAAAAATGTACAATTATAAAAGCCTTCCTGGTGTCTGGCCTGATGTAGCCCTCAAATGTAAAAGGCATTTAATGAAAGAAGTGAGGGCTTGTGGGAACTCAGAGAAAGAAGAATTTTGATTTTTTTAATTGTAAGGGAATATAGAAAAAGGCTGTGTCCACACCCCTCCCTGAAAGGATTTCCCAAAGAAGCACCAAGGGAGCCTGCAACCATAAGTCTAACAGTTAAACTTTTGAGGGAGAATTTTCTCCTTTAAAATTGGGTTCTGTTGTGCCTTGTGTGGTGCCATTGTCCCTGGAGTTTGTGGGACCTATTAGAGAGTTCAGGACAGAGTATTCTGCTTGGGTATCCACTGCAAGATTGACACATTGGCCCCATATCTTGGCAATTAGTATAGATTGATGGGGGCTGAGAGGTATCTGAGTTTTTTTGATCTGGTTCTAAGCCAGCTTTTCCTGGTCTCTTGGATAGCAGTACTAATATTTTAGCCTGGCATTTTTTAGCTTTATCAGCTGGGCTGCCATGGTTCTTAAAAACCTCCTTGAACAACTCCAATAGCTGGGACATATTTATGGTGGCAAATTTTAGTAAAGCAACATGAGAGTGCAATAAAGAGTGAGGGAGAGACTTCTAAAATCTTTTTGACTTTTTCTAAGTCTCAGCCTAGAAGAAGGTAAATAGACTTTTATTAATCTATATTTTCACATTAGTTCTCTACTGAGCCTTTTTGCAGCCATGTATATTCCAGTGCAAGCCTTAGTGAGGAGCCTAGGGCTTTTTATCCATTTCCCACACCACCCAGTGGGTGGTAATCAGGCCAGGTTAGGATTTGTGTTTCCCATGACAAAGCTAACAATTAAAACAATAAGTAGAAACAAAAGGATGGTGAAAGTCAACAATTTGACAGGGTGCTGAGCATGACTCAAGTCAGAGGATGGTGGTTTATTTGGTCCCTGATGAGTCCAATCTGCCAAAATAAAAAGAAAGGAATTGCTGGGGTGAACAGTCAGAGGACTTTGTCAGCAACAGAGATAGACATGAACAAGCAAGAGACAGACATGGACAAGGCACTCTCTATTGAAATACCCTGGCATCAGACCATCCCCAAGGTCTATTTACTGGCTCAATGTGTTAAACACCCTGTCAAAAAGTGCTAGGGTTCCAGGTCTGAGCTGCACCAGATACTCTTTCACAGGTGGGCTTGAATACATGAACACACGGTGTCCAGACCATGCAACTCAGAGAGCTCCCACAAATTCAGAGGGATGGCAATCTTCTCTGTGAAGCAAGGTTCAAGAATCCCTCATTCCCCAGAGCCACATTCCTGACTCCTGAAATATGGCTGGAGCCTCCAAATGTTGTGGCACATTGGAAATAAATGACTGGGTCAGTCTTGAAGCAGGACATAAAACTTTATTCACCATGGTAGGGGTGCAAGGTCAACAAGCAATCTTTGACCCTTTGCAGAAGGTAGGGTACATTTTAATAACTAAAAACTGCAAGCAACCAGTAACTCAAACCATTACCAACATAAGAACTTGGTCAAAGTGACCTAGCTAAGGGAGTAGTACATGCTCCCACACCACCAAAAAATGGGGGAATAAAAGAAGAACATCTTCCATTGTATAAGAATAAAAGAAACACTTTTTCAGCTGCTATGCATTGCTTAACAGTGTCTGCTAAGAAGTATGGGAGAGGTAGGTTTTCTTTTGTGAGAGCTATTTTTATATGAAATGGAGTCTCACTGTAAAATGGAGTTTGTCTGCTCAAGGCCCAAATAGTTTAACCCATAACATGATGAAATCTTAACTCCATTCCCATCATAGAGAGCTTTCTCAATCATTCATTTTCCCTGCTTCCAACTTCACCTTCATGCAGTATACACCAGACATTTTCAATTTCATAATGGAAAACAAACAAATGAAAAAGCCTTCACTAACTTGCCTTGGCTGAAGGATCACAACAGATTGATACCCAATGTCCTTCAGGATCAGGACCCTTCCTGTTGTCCAGCCTCACCTTCCTCCACTCACTTGCACAATCATTTATGCATGCCAAAATAAAAAGTTAAATAATAAATAAGTAAAAGCAACTGCTCCTGATTCTCTGGATGCACGATGCTTGATGTATATTTTTTAAAAATTTGATCATATTGCCCTTCCTCCATTATGGTTTTGAAAAAGTGTGGAACATTGGGCTTACTCCATCTTGGCATATGCCCATTCTACTCTGTAGCCATCACACTGGAACACCCCTGTAGGTACTCATTATCTCTGTACTTTGTGATACAGCATTGAGAATTTCTGTTGAGGGATGGGAGCAAAGTTTAAAATTATTTTCTCCCAGAAGATTACTAAGTCAGCCATGGAGGGTGAATGCCTGTAATACCTGCAACTCAGGAAGCTAAGGCAGAAGGGTCACAAGTTCTAGACCATCATAGGTAACTTAGTGACACCCAGTGTCAAGATATAAAGTATGGGTTAGAAATGTAGGTCAGCAAAAGAGAGCTTGCCTACCAAGTCCAATACCCTAAGTTTAATACTCAGAATCATTTAAAAAGAAGAAGAAGAAGAAGAAGAAGAAGAAGAAGAAGAAGAAGGAGGAGGAGGAGGAGGAGGAGGAGGAGGAGGAGGAGGAGGAGGAGGAGGAGAAGAAGAAATAAAAAAAATAAAAAAAAAATAATGCATTTAAAAAATGATAGGACTAAGATACAACTGGGGGAGAGAGTATTTATCTAATGCTCACAAGGTCCTGGGTTGGATCATCAATAACACACACACACACACACACACACACAGACACACACATACAAATGAAAAACAAATAAACCATCCTACACCATGATCAAATGGGATTTATTCCTGAAATATAAGATAATTCAACATGTGGAAAATCAATGCAATCTAGAACATTCATGGAAGGAAGAACAGAAACCAAATGATCATTTCAGCTGATGCAGGGGAGGAAAGCACTTGACAAAGTTCAACAGTCATTCATGATAGAAACAATTAATAAACCAAGAGTAGAAGACATCTGTCTCAGCATCATAAAAATTATATAAGAAAAGCCCACAGCTGACACAAAACTTAATAGTAAAGTCTGGAAGCCTCTGCTCTAAGATCAGGAAGGAATCAAGGATGCCCAGTCTTGCTACTTCTATTCAACAGAGTACTAGGAGCTCTATGAGCAAGTAGACCAGAAAAAAAAAAATAACAGACCTCCAAATTAGAAAGAAGAGGTAAAGTTGTCTGTTCATGGATGACAGAAAAAAACAGCCTAAATTTTCCTCACAAAACTTTCAGAGATGACTTCAAAATTCATCAAATTATAGGATAAAAAAAAAACTTATGTTCCTATGTGCTACAAATGAACAGTCCAAAAAAGAATTGAAGAAATATATCTTATTACATAAGGAAAAGAAGAATGACATAGTGGGTGTTACTGTGGCTCAGAGGTAGAGCACTTGCGTAACACATGCAAAGCCCAGGTTTGACCCTCAGCACCACACAGCTACAACTAATGAATAAATATTACAAAAGAATAAAATAAGGGAAAAACTTACCAGAGAGGCAAAAGACTCAATTTTTCAAAACTTCAGAACATTATGGAAAGAACTGGAATGAAAAACAAATAAGTAAAAGGTGTTGTGGGGTGCCACATTGAGTGACCACACCTTCCAGTCCTGATGCACCACAGGGATGTGAAAGATCACTGTAGTCTGGCACAATGGTGCCATGACTTGTATCTCAGTCTTTTCCCCTGCTTAGAGAGCAAGGAGGTCCCCTTTGTGGGGTGTGCCCCTAGGTGGGAGCTACACTCACCTGTTCCCTTGTAGTCCTGCACTTTCTGGCCTTTTTTGAATAGAAGTTTCTAAGAACAAGAGTGCCCCCAATAAAAGCTCACTTCTGTATATGTTCCCTCTCTCTTGTCACCCTCTTGTGGCTTTCTCATGCTGTCCCTTTTGGGCGCCTCAGGAAAAGAGCCAGGTAAGCTGTCCTGAAGCTTGTGTAAAGGTAAATTGTGTCTGTGTCTTATTTTTTGTCCCTGCAAATTCACACGAGTGATCTTAGTTTAGCTGCCCACACTGGTCAGGGACAGCAAAGTATCTTAAGTTCAAGAGCTGAAAGACTTCATATTTATAATATTTCCATATACCCCATATTTGTGTACAGATTCAATGCAGTTCTTATTAAAATCTCAATGGTATATTTGTATATATAAGAAAAAACAAATTAAAATTCATATGCAAACTCAAGAGATCCTGAATTGCCCAAGCAAACCAAAGATGGAAGAATTAAGAGATCTCACAAATTCTAAATTCAACACTTCACTATTCTGCAGTAAAAACTATGGTACTGACATGAAAGCAACAGTCAGACCACTGAAACACAACAGTGAGCCAGGAAGAAACCCATGTGTATATGGAAAGATGGTCTTCAACAAGGGTGTCCAACTCCACAGTGGAGAAAGGACATATAGTATAAATAAAACTGATGTTCATATGCAAAGAATGAAGTGAGATTCTTATTTCACACCATATGTATAAAACAACATGAAATACAAGATAGATTAAATGAAGGCCTGAAGCTGTAAAAATCCTAAAAGAAATGATAGCTTAATGACATGAAATGTGTTTATGGCCACTTGGATTGACATTAAAGGCACAGGCAACAAAAGGAAAAGAAGACAAATATGACCACATGAAACATGAAAAAGTAGGGCTAAGGATGTAGCCCAGTGGTAAGTGTGTGCTTAGCATGTATAAGGCCTGGGTTTAAGCTGCAGTAAATACACACACACACACACACACACACACACACACACTACTGATTCTGTTTCCCTGGTTGAACTGTCATTTATACATATTATGTTCCCCCTTTTAGGAAAAAGTTTTTGGGTTTGACACAGGATAGTTATACAACTTTAGGTGGAAGTATCACTTTGCTATTGTTCTTATTTGAATAACTTGTGCTCATTTGAAGTATGACTTCAGAAGATTTGTATGGGTGTCAGGTTGACATGCCTGTCACTCCTTTGGTTTAAATCAATGATTAGTCTGAAAATTCTACTGAGAAATAATTTCAATTGCCTATGCTGCTAAAAGGTAAACAATGTGTAATTTTTATACAACTGATAAGTTTAAGATATTTCAGATGAAAGAGAATATTAGACAATATGTTGGGGGATGACGAATGTAATCTAGGAGCTAAAAACAATTAGCTACATTAGCCCTTATTGAGTGTGTCACATGTGTCTGTGTATGGACCATGTGTGTTAGTTCCAGAAGAAAAAAAATTGAACTAAAAGAAACCACATTTTTGAATAAAGAAATGATACTCTCTCTGGACTCATAGAATTTTAACCAGATGACAAAATACCAAGAGACTCATGATCTCTAATACCCCTACAAATGAGACCATGAAATGTGAGGGGGAAATGAGGACCTAGACTGGGTTCCTCATTCAGAGAGATGAAATTAACCTAATCAGGGGAAAACACATCTGAAGCAAAAGGATGCTCAAAACTTCTGCCCAGGAACATCTTGGTATTACATTTGCTGTATCTTACATTTCCTTTGGTGTCGTAAATGATAATTCTTGTTTTAGTGACCTAGATCCTGTTTCTTCTACATAATGCTAGTGTGTTTTACTAATTATTTTTGTTTTTCAATATCTAATAGGAAGGGAAATTTATGTGAATCTTCCATAAGCATAAAAATGTTATAGAAATTTGAGCCCAAACTATTTAAAGAGTTTTTTTCTATTCTTCCAGACAAAGAAGCAGAAGTTTCTTTCTTGTACTTAAGAGGCTACGTTAGTTTGGACTAGAGAGTCCCACAAAGGCCAAGATGTTTAAGGATTTGTCCCCAGCATGGTGCTCTTGAGAAATGATGAATGTTCAGAAGTAGGGCCTAGAGGAAATTTGTTGGGTCACTGGGGGTGTGCTCTCAACGTCAAGTGATTTTTGGTTTTATTTTATTCATTTACTTATATGCAGTACTGAGAATCCAACCAGTGCCTCTTGCACACATGCTAGGCAAGTGCTACTACTGATCCACAACCCAGAACTAAGGTGAGCAGATTTTTTTCAACACATGTTCTCACCATGAAGTGCAGCCTTTCTCCAGGCCCAAAAGCAGTGTGCCAAATTGACATTGGAGTGAAATCTCCAAAACTGAGCCAAAAGAACCCTTCTTCTTTACAATTTGATTATCTCAGGTATTTGCTATACTGAGAGAAAGCTGACAGGCACAAGAATGAAAACTAATAATCGTGATTGAATAGTTGAACCGTGATCTCTCTTATGAGAGCAAAATGTTCTTTGCATATCTTCATTGGACCAGCCTGGCCAGGATATGTCTTTTAAGAATAGTTGAATTTAGGGCTGGAGATGTGGCTCTAGTGGTAGTGCGCTTGCCTGGCATGTGTGAGGCCCGGGTTCGATCCTCAGCACCACATACAAACAAAGATGTTGTGTCTGCTGAAAACTAAGAAGTAATTATTAAAAAAAATTCTCTCTTTCTCACTCTCTCTCTCTCTCTCACTCTCTCTTTAAAAAAATAGTTGACTTTAGAGCTCTGAATTCAATTTAGTCTTGTGACTTTCATCAACCAATGAAATATAAGTAGATTGAAATGTGTGTAATAATGAGAAAGATTTATCACCTATTAGGCATACTTCTTTTCTTTTTTAATTTACAAATGACAATTTTATTTTATTTATGAATCTAATGTAATATTTGGAGTTATTTATTACCATGGCACTATTTATACAAAAATGACTGATCTATAAAACTTCTGTTTATTTTAAAACCATATCATAAAATTGAGTCTTTGAAAATATTTATTGAATTTCCAGAAATACATTTATTATAATTGCATATGAGGACCCTTTGTTCAATCGAAATATACTTTCTGTGAAACTTAGAGAAAAACCCATTTCCTTATTGAAATGTTTCAAGAGGCTTGTTCTCTGTTCAGGCTCAAAAATGGAGAGGTAGAACCTAAGGTCCACACCACTTTCAGGATCATGGAAAGACATTTGCTCCGGTGCTTATATCATGTGCAGAAACTGATTTAGGAATTGTGAAATAAAACATGTGGGAAGCCATTGGTTTTTCTTAGTCTCCAAAAGAGAATAAACAGACCAAATCAACATGGAGTTCCATCCCAGTAGCTGAGTGCTATGCATCTCAAATGGTTCTAAAGGCCATGAGCTGCAAGTTGCATTGCCAGGCTGTGGTACCACTGGGAGGTGGTAGAAACTTTAGGAGGCAACTTCAGGTAGAAATACATTGGAAGGCATTATGTCTTTGGGATCATGTACTTGAAGGGGATGTTGGAATCCTGACCTTTCATCTCTGGTCTCTTTTTGCTTCCTGGCTACCATGATGTGAGAAGTTTTCTTTAACCACGTGCTTCCCACCAAGATGTTCAGCTTTACCACAGGGTGAAAGGGAAGAGACCCAGGGATCATGGACTGAAACATCTGAAACTCCTTTGAAGTTGCTTAACTCAGGTATTTTGTCACAACAATGAGAAGCTAACATTGAGTTTTGGTTCATGTGGAAACATTTAAATCACTTCAGCTGTAAACAACTAAATTGTCTGTATACATCACTTCTGTTTTCTATCAATGATGCATAATTATGTTATTGCCCACAGTTCTTCAAATCTGTTCTGATTCTGAAAGATACCTGATTTACAAGTCATTTTTGTTAGTTTCTTAAATAAACTCATTGTGAATTAATCTCATCCAAGACATTCTTCCAGCTTATTCAGGCATCCATTTAGGGAAAGGGCAATGTCACTTGGAATTTTACTTCATGAAGAAGAGGAGGCCAGGGACTCACAATCCACAAGTCAAAAATAATGAACTAGAGTGCTCCTGCACACACACCAAATCATTTTTCTGTCAAGTACCTTTTATTGAGAGCAGATGTGGTGTGAGTCCATGTATTATGAATAAAACAACATTCCAAGAATGTCAGGTGTGGTCATTTTGGGCTCCCTATCTACCATGCATGTGGTCTTTGACAGATGAATACATAAAGAAAATAGATGACAGATACATTGGTCTTGCATGTGTCTGAAGAAATGAATCAAATTTGCTCAAACCACATTTGTTTGTATCCTCTGTTCTCACAGTCCATGAATCTGTCAAGATTTATAAAACCCAGTTTGACTTTTTCACATCTTCATAATGGACCAGTAAATGGACAGACTCTCTCATGAGACACCTTGTTATGATATGCATTTGATATGTGGAGCTGGCTTTTCCAATGACTGTATTACAACCACTGTTGTGGTAACCTACCTACCATGAACTGAAGGAAGATTTAAAATTTGTATTAAGCTGGGCACAATGGTGCACAAATGTAATACCAGCACCTCTGGAGAACTGCAGGTTCAAAGTCTACTTCATCAAATTAACAAGGCTCCTAGAAATATTGCAAGAATCTGTCTGAAAAAAAATCAAACAACAACAAAAATACTTTTCTGGAAATGTGGCTCAGTCATTAGATAATTGAAAGATCTCTCAGGTTCTAAGACAGGAAAAATTCATATCATCAAAATGGCCTTAACATTAAATAGAGGATGCCATCAGAAGCTGACCAACCAAGAAAAGACCAGGACCAAACTGATACAAACCTGAGTTCTGCAGGACCTTTAAAGAAGGACTAAAACTAATAATTTTCAAACTATTTCATGAAATAGACACAGGGAACACTTCCAAACACATTCTATAAGGTCAATATCACCCTGATTTCAAAACCAGACAAAGACATATCAAAGAAAGAAAACTTCAGATGAATATCTCTAATAAATGCAGATGCAAAAATTCTCAATAAAATTCTGGCAAATCAAATACAAAAACATTTCCAAAAGATAGTACATGATCAAGTAGGGTTCATCTCAGGGATGCAAGGTTGATTCAACATATGGAAAACAATAAATGTAATTCATCACATCAATAGACTCAGAGAAAAATCATATGATCATCTCAATAGATGTAGAGAAGGCATGTGACAAAATACAGCATTCTTTCATGTTCAAAACATTAGAAAAATAGGGATATCAGCAACATACCTCAAACTTGTAAAGGCCATCTATGCTAAGCCCCAGGCCAACATCATTCTAAATGCTGAAAAATTGCAAGCATTCCTTCTAAATACTGGTATAAGACAGGGATGCCCTGTTTCACCTCTTCAATTTAACATAGTTTTTCAAACTCTAGCCTCAGCAATCAGACAGACAAAAGAAATTAAAGGGATATGGATAAGAAAGGAAGAACTCAAATTTTCACTATTTGCAGAAAATTCGACTCTATACCTAAAAGGCCCAAAACATTCCACAGAAATCTTCTAGACCTAACAAATGAATTCAGTAAAGTAGCTGTATATAAAATGAACACCTATATCAAAGGCAGTTCTATACATCAGACAAATCCTCAGAGAGAGAAACTAGAAAAAAACACCCCATTTACAATAGCCTCCAAAAACAATAAAATACTTTGGAATAAACTTAATGAAAGAAGTGATAGACCTACAATATAAACTAGAGCACACTAAAATAAATAAATATATCAAAATAAAAAAAATTAAAGAAGACCTTAGAAGATGGAAAGATCTACCTTGTTCTTGGATAGGCAGATTTAATATTGTCAAAATGACCATAATACGAAAAGCACTGTACAGATTCAATGCAATCCCAATCAAAATCCCAATGATATTTCTCATAGAAATAGAAAAAGCAATTGTGAAATTTATCTGGAAAAAAAAAAGAGACCCAGGATGTCAAAGCAATTCTTAGCAAGAAGAGTGAAGCAGGTAGCTTTACTATTCAAGACTTTAAACAATACTACGGAGCAATAGTAACAAAAGAAGCATGTTATTGGCACCAAAACAGACCTGTAGACCTTGGTACAGAATACAGGAAGGAGAGACTAACCCAGGTAACTGCAGTTATCTAGTATTAGACAAAGGTGCCAAAAACATACATTGGAGAAAAGATAGCCTCTTCAACAAATGAGCATGGAAAAGTGGAAATCCTCATGTAACAAAATGAAATTAAAACTCTCTCTCTCACCATACACAAAAATCAACTCAAAGTGGATCAATGACCTATGAATTAAGCCTGAGACGTGTACCCAAATCCCCATCATGACAGATTAGGCCCCTACTTCATTAATAAGACTCCTATAGTGCAAGAAATAAACTGAAGAATCGATAAATGGGATGGATTCAAACTAAAATATTCTCCCTGATAAGTGGAAGCTGATCCATAATGGGGGGGGGGATGAGAAGAATGGAAGAACTTTGATTAGGCAAAAGGGAGGGAGGGAATGGGAAGGGGGTTGGGGGCAGGAGAGATGATGAAATGAGAAGCACAGCATTACCCTGGGTACATGTATGACTGCACATATGGTGCAAAGCTACATATAGTATAACCAGGAAATGAAAAATTGTGTTCCATTTCTGTACAGTAAATCAAAATGCATTCTGCTGGCATATACACCTAATTGTAATATATAAAAAATAATTTTTAAACAAATTTACAAAGAAGCCCATTTACCAAAAATATAAATAAAATAAAATAAACCAAAATGTACATGGAGCAACTGCAAATTGATGGGAATACCTGTGAAATTTTATATGGGAATTTGTTTTGAACACACCTTATAGGACCCAAACAATGACATACTTCAAAGACTAAAGCTTTTATTCACCTGAAAATTCTACATACACCGACCTGGCTTCCTCCTACACAGGGGAGATCTTAGAATGGTTCCTGCCACCTGGAGCACACAAAGACATTTAAGGAGAGGTCTAGGGTGTCCAGGACTAGCAGAGTGCCCTTGTCAGGATCCTGATGTATCAGGTGTGCCTGGTCTTATGGCTTCCTTATCCCTGTGAACGTTTGTCCCCTGGTAGAGCTGGATGGAGCCCCTCTGAGACACCAGGCAGTGTAAGTATCTATTGTTTGTGACCAGACACAAACTCCTGACTCCTGTCCTGTGCAGAGTGTCAACTGCCCTGCTAGGGATTCAGTCCCCAGCTCCAGCCAGAAACCCTGCTTGGTCTTTGCTTGGCAGTGGGGGAATCCCACCTGAGAGCTGTCAAGAGATACCTCATTGCGCCTCGCTGGGCTGAAGCCTCATTTCTCCTCCAGAAGCAGAGCTGTGCCAGCTTCTTCCAATTATGGCTTCCATCCTGCTTTAGAGGAGATGACCAGACAGTGCCTGGCATCCAAAAAAAAAAAACAGGACTTGACAGGCAAGAAATGTGACCTGGTACTGGGCACTTCAGCATCTCAGTTTTCAGGCTCAAGAGGTGGCAGGGGATCCCTCATGGATTCACAAAGCTAATCCCCATTGTAGGCATAGGACTTTGCAGAGGCCCTGAAACCCAACTTTCCACCATGGCCTCTCAACCAGCAACTTCTTCCAGCTTGGACACCAAAGGCTGAGTCCAGAGTGGGCCTCCTGAGAGCTTGCAGATGCCTTTTGATGAAACCCCACATGGACCCACAGAGATCTGCTGATGGAAACCAGGACTTAGCTTAGCACCACCCCCAACACATAGACCTCCCACCCCAGCAGACCCCAAAGCCTGTCACAGACGCTGGCCTGCAAAAACAACCTGTGCAATAGAACATACACTTTAAAAACATATAACATGAAAATAACACACCACTACATTTGCTCTAGCCTTGAAAGTTACCAGGCTATTTGGAACAACTCTATGACAGTACATTTGATACCCTTCATAAATATATTCTTGGAAAAATTCAATTTCCCAAAAATGACTCAAGGAGAACCACTGGGAATCATTGAAAAATACAGAATCAGTCATAAAAAATCTTCCTGTAAAGGAAAAGTCAGACTCAGTCACTGAAAAATCCAAACATTTCATAAAGTTATACAAGTAAATTTGCACAAGATTTTAGAGAATAACAAGAGAGATGATATACCTAAATCATACTAAAGCTATCTTATGACCCAAACCCTTGAAGATAGTGCTGGCAAAAACTTGAGTATCAGGAAATTCCTGAAAATAGGTGCAAAAATTTTAATTGAAGTATTAGATACCTTAATGTAGAAACACATAAATACGATACAAGTATGATGAACTACTAGGCTTTCTCAAAGAAAAGATTTTTCTTTAAGAAAAATCTATGCAGATTACTATATGACTGGGTTATAATCTTGCAATCAATGAAAACAGCATTTGAAAATTAAAAATCTACAGAAAGGGAAATCATAAATAAATTCAGTTAATCATTGGGATTGAGGTTCCGTGGGAGAGTTCTTGCCTCACATGGAAAAAGCCCTGTGTTTTATTCTTAGTACGGTATATAAATCACTAAAATAAAGGTCCATTGACAACCAAAAAAAAAAAATTAAAAATAAATAAATGAATTAGTTGGCTAGTTAGTTAAAAACAAACCCAGTTGACTTTTCTCATAATATTGGAGAAAAAAATTCTTTTTCCCAAATCCAAATGCAACTTTCAAAAGTTTAGGGCAGGGGCTGGGGTTGTGGCTCAGAGGTAGAGAACCCATGTACCACACATGAGGCATTAGCTTCTATCTTCAGCACCACATATAAATAAAATAAAAATACTACATTCAACTATAACTAAATATAATATTTTTTTAAAAAAAATTTAGGGCATATAAATCCAGTCCATGTGTTTTTACAGAGTGAATGCCTATATGTTAATTCAAGAATAATCATTACATTTTCAGCTCTTCTTTCATTTTCAGAATTATATTATAAAGCTAATTTTGAAACTTGATATTTCACTGGACATTACATCCTAGAACATTCTCAAAATAACACCATTAGTCTGTTATTTTTAACTGTGCTCTGCTAACCTTAGATTTTAAACATCCCCTAAAGCTACAAGTGGTAAAGTTTTGTGATGCTATTCAGTTATATTGGGACATTTAAGAAGTGGGGCTTATAGGGAAAATTTTAGGTCATTGGAGGCAGACCTTCAAGGGGATCATGGGGCCCTGGCCCCTCCCACATTTTTCCTATGTCTTCCTGGTGGTAGTCAGTTTTACTCTACCCTGATGTACTATCTCCCTTCACGTCCAACTGACCAAGAACTGAAACCTCCAAAACCATGAACCAAGCTTGGCTTGGTCAACAACACCCATAATCCCAGCAACTCATGAGGCAGAGGCAGGAATACCACAAGTTCAAGGCCAGCCTGTACAACTTAGTGAGAATATGTCTCAAAGAATAAAAACACCCGGGAAAGTAGCTCAGTGTCAAAAAGCCCTGGAATTAATCCCCAGACAACTTAAAAAAAAAAAAAAAAAGTCACATAAGCCTTGTCATAGGTATGAATTATAGAAGTGGAGAACTAACACAGCTAGCTGGATTACTTTCTATAAAAGTTCTTATCTGGGGGTTCTGTGTTCTCTATGAAAGGACCACCATTTCCTTATGGAAACATCTAGTAGCAGACTTGATAGACATCTGCTATTTGAATAAACATTCCAAGTGACTACCTAAACTGATTGCATAAATAACAGATTTCCCCTGTTGGAGAGGTGCTGTTTCCCCATCTGTTCTCAATCTCATTATAAAAAGGAAGATATTTTCAAAATGAAGGTTTTTATGTTAAACACCTTGGAATTTCAGACAAAACGTGCTTTATTATGTAATTTAATAAATATAGTATTTTGTACTTGCACACTCTAATAAATATGAGACACATGACAAACATAGCATATCATATTATTCACAATGGCTATGAGGAGGTGGGCAAAGTACAATAAACACAAAAGCAAGGTTTCTCTAAAAGTCCTAGTGTTACTAAATAATCATAACCAATATACACCATTTTGTAATTAAATATTGTTAGAGTAAAATGGGAAGTGCTACCAAAGAGAGCTCAGGCCTTGGTCTGCTTCTACACAAAACACCCCAGGAGTCAACTGGAAATTCAAAGTTATTGTTCCTCTCTTCCACTAGCATTGTGTGAATGGTGCCCCCTAGTGGTTTGAGGGATGTAGCCTGCAGAGCTGTTTTTGCAGGAGCTGTGAAAGAAACAGGAAACTCTGGAATACTTCAAAGTGTTCTGAGTCCTAAAGACCAAAATTATGAAAATGGTTCCAAGTGGGAGTTTCCCAGGTACCCCCCCCCCCACTTTGAAGATTGTCTCAAAAACTCTTATTGACAATATCTGAATGCTCACCTGGGCACACTCAGATATCATTGACCGACATGCCCATGTGACTGTCAAAATACAATGAAATCCCAACAAGGCCTCTTATCCCAGTGCAGGAGGCTCCAGGGGTTCTTGGGATTTCAGTAGTTGGAGCTTCAGCTTCAATGGAAGCCACAGCTTTGTTGGGGAATATTCAGGTATTTCTGTGTCCTTTTAGGTGGATGGAGGTGTCTATTTAAATAACAGAGAAAGATGCTTCCAAGAATATGAATTGGAAATGGAATGACACTCTAATAGGGGTATGCCTGCTACCGCAGTAGTAGGCAGGCACATACCTGCCACATATGCTTGAGTATATTCACTATGAGCACAGTTGGAGAGCTTAGGGCTGGGGAAGATTTTTAAAGAAAAAATTAAAAAGAAGTACAAAAGAAATTTCAAAAAAACAATTCTAGGCAACAATGTTAATCACAAGGATTATGTGAGTTAAATGCTAAATAGATATTTGATAGACCTCTTTGCAGAAGTCTGTTCCCAGAAGGCTGCATTCTGGCAGAATGTTGTGAAATTTTCTCTTGCAATCCTGGGTGAGATAGCTTCCTTCTTAATGTCCTAGCTTGTGTAATTTTTGGTCTTTGTTGTTGTTAGATTTGACACAGAAGCAAATCCATTTTGATATCAATGATGCTGACAACTTTTTGAGAGACCAGGCTGTCCTGGAAAGCTATTCTGTGCCCTGAAGATACTGTGCTGGTCCATGGAGGAAAGCAGCAGCCTGCAGAACCCTCCATACACTGGCACCTTAGAGGATCTTACCTCCAAGTGGAAGAAAATATCTGAGGCAGGGATGTGCAAGAAGTGTCTACCAAAAGCACATGTTTGTTTAAATTTGAGAAGTGCTCTCTTTGTGTCTGTTACTGTAGAGGGTCTGCATAAGTCCAACCTTCTCCAGAGCACTTTCTAATGCTTTGGAATACCTAGTCACATGAGCCATCCTCTTCACTAGGACCTCCCTGTCTCTTCATAGCAGAGTAGCCAGGTCTTCCCAGTGGAGCCTGCTGCGGGCAAGAGGACTTTGCAGTGGTGCTGTTTTCAGATTGCCTCTGGGCATCCTGGTGGTGGAAAACCTGATAACCTTGGACAGAGCACTCCTGTTGTTTCCTGGCAGCAATTATCCTCTGTTTCTCTCTAGCTGGTAGTCTAGATCTTTTGCTACTAAACCAATTCTAAAAAGAAAGACAAATTATTTTCACTCAAGTATTTTATAGGTAACTTAATTTCAGCACTACCACTGACTTGCTTCTTGACCTGGAGTAGACACAAAAAAGAAAATCCTTCCTGGGTTCTCCTTATAATGGAGATTGTGAATGGTGCCCAATTCCAAATTCCAAACTGTCCCCACAGTCTGTAGTAGCCCTTCTGTCCATAAGAACCCAGGCTTTTCAAAATCTCCCAGCAACCTCTCTGCAACCTCTGTATTTAGAATAAACAGATCCTGAGCTTCCCTACACACACTCCCACAACTCCTTAATTTTTCTCAAGCTGCCCCATCTAGGTACAGTCATCGCTCAGTGTATTGTACGAATATTCTTAAGTTTGTTGTATTTAAAATATACATAAGAAAAAGCAAAAATTTGTTACAACTGGGAAGTACATTGTACATGTGATTTGAACAACTGCACTGAACAACTCTAGTCTTCATGTTTTTCTCCTGCATCAATGGAGGATATCTGCAATGTCAGCCATAGTCCCCAGAGTTTAGAGGTGGGTGTATGGAGATGAGAAAGTGCTTTTTAGACTATGCAACCCAATGAGCTAGGGTTGTAGAGGGGCACAGACAAGAGTTTCTGTAAGCCTTTTTATATTTCATCACTCCTGGAACCCATTTCCAAGTTGAGAAGAGCTTTAGCTTAAGAGCTAAAAGTGGTCTTCCATACATGTTTAAGACTTTAAAATTGTCACTATATATAACACCTGGGAGCTCTAAACTATGTTCTCATTTTCTCTAACATTATTATAACAGAAAGATGAGGTGCAAGATTCCATTATTTGTCAGTGGTGACAGAGGAGTTAGCAAGTAGGTTACAAAAATTAAACCAAAAGGCAGGTGCTCCTGTTCTCACATCCAGACCACCTATGATCTTCTCCCTGATCAAGCTGGCTCCTGATCACATGGGCTTTCTCTAAGAACATGTATCTCATTTCAATTAATTTTTTTTTCCAATCATTACCTTGTTCAGATTTTCTTATTTGTCTAACATCACTGATTTGCAGGACCTTTGAAATGCTTCATTTTATGGAATTTTTCTAACACAGTAAATTCATTGCTTACATACTATTTGCTATTCCAGTATCTTCCAAAGCTCTTCTTATATTCCCTTTCTTATTTCCTCAAAAATTGTCCTCCTTGTGTCAAACAGCCAACATATTTCCTTGCCCATAGATATTGACAAAATAGAGATATATGAAAAACCCTCTTCAATGTATACTAGAGCAATCCTGAGATGGTAAAATTTTGTGCAGCTTTAACAATTATTTTGTTATTATATAGCTATTTTACAAAAGTAAGTGCATCAGAAATTTCCAAAACAAAATATTGGTTTATGTAACAAATGCCTAAAAGTACCTACTAATGCTGTGCATTGCCATGTGTGGGACATAATCAAACCAAGCCCGTTCTCCTGCACCCTAGGCAATCACCTCTTGGAGGTTTGACTGACATACCAAACTTCACATATCTGAAGAAAAACTCCTCATGTCTCTGCTATAAAACTGATCAGGCCAAAATTGTACAACCATTCTTAAATCCTCTCACTGAATACCCAACATCTCTGAAAACTATCAGTTCCACCTTCAAAATATTCAATCTTCCTAGGTCTCTAGAATTTCACTGCTAGCACCCTGATCAAAACTGCACAGGATAATTACAAGAGCACCTTACTTGGTGCCTACTCCCAAAATTGCCTCACAGAGTTGATTTTTCCATAAAAGTCCTATGATACATTCACAAACACACTGAAGTGATACATGACAGAGTATCATGCTGTCCTATGTGAAAAAATGACATAAAACTTTTTCAAAAATTATATTTTCTATGTCATCTACAAAAAGATATGTTCATGTAATTTTTGGATTGTTGACTTACATTGATTTCACCTATTTGGCAATGCATTTGCTTGGCCAGCTTTTCCCGGATCCCAAAACATGGATATGGATTTTGTTCAAATGATCGATTAAGAATCTCCAAATCATCTTTTGTAAATATGTGCCGTGGTTTTCTTTTTCCTCTTTCTTGATTTGTTTCTCCTTCTTCCTCATGACTATCTTCAACTGAAGTTGCTGAAAAACATGGAAATATAAAGATCAGAATTTAGGGATACTAGAGGCATCCAGAGAAAGAAAAGATTATTCGTTGACTAAGATTTTTGAAAGGTGGAGCTCTGCCTCACACCTTATTCACAATAATAATAAAAAAAATGGATTAAGGGCCTATCTTTAAAAATATAAGGATACCATGATATTGTGATCTGAATGGTGGGAAAGGATTTTGGTCTAACAAAAATTCAAAAATATAAATAAAGAGTCTAATGCAAAATGCTCAGCCAGAATAGTAACTGAGAAAGTACAAATAAATCATCTCACATTAATCTCACACCCAACACTTTAAGTGGTTGGCAGAAGAGTAGGGGAGGAATAAGATGAAATAAACTAGGGAGTAAGCATTCAGATGATACAGGTATTGCTGTTTTATGACCACCTTCATTTTTTGCTCTATAATATGAAGTTCAAATCGAGCTTACTGTTCAACATAACAATCAAATAAAGGATACTGACACTTTTGCAGGATGTTTACATGACCTTTTCCTAACCCCTCTCCAACAGGATGGCAGTTTTAAAACACTGGTGCCAAGGACTCGCCAAGTGTTTTTTGAGGGCTTTGTTTGGTGGTACTTAGAATTGAAGCCAGGGCCTCAGGCTTGCTAGGCAAGCACTCTTCCACTGATCACACTCAAAATAGAAAAAGCTAAAAGGCTGGGCATGTAGCTCAGTGGTAGAGCAGCTGTGGGTTCAATCCCCAGCACAACAACAACAACAACAACAACAACAACAACACAAAATAAAAAGCAAGAAAAATGGGAGCCTAAAATGGGGGATAGAACTGTAAAAGAATAGAGATTTTATGAGACTAGAGTTATTAATAAGATGAAAATAAAATATTGTGTCATTATTTTCTTTTCTGTAAGAAAAATATACACATAATTGACATGAAAGCAAATGAGAAGAAAGACAAAACATGCCACTATCAAATAGAATGAAAAAACCCAAGTTAAAGCTACAAGAACAAAGTAGGGACACACAGACAGACAGACAGACACACACACACACACACACACACACACAGATACACAGGTGTGAGGCATATCAAAGAAGAAAAATGGCAGTAGTAGCCCCCCTTTTTCCTTCTCCCACTTCTCTTTCCCTCCAGTGGCTTGGGTTTTCAGTATTTTTCAGAAGGGTAACAGATAAACCCAGTAGCTGTTCCACTGGCTTTACCATAGAGCTTCATTCCAACCCTTTCTTTTTTTTTTTTTTTTTTTTTTTTGAGACAGGGTCCAACAAAGTTGGTCTCAAACTTGAGATCCTCCTGCTTATCAAATCACACAATTCATTGCTGGGGCTCTCCACATCCCCTGGAATCTACACACCCTGTATCATCCCACCTCTTCAGGCAAGGCAGAATGCATTAACCTCACCCTAAACGAGACCCACACCGAGCTCTCCCTCAAACTACATCTGACTGGGTCAAACTGCTCCAGTCACCCTGTTTTACCTTCAGACGCTCCCCAAAAGACCAACTCAAACATCCCCTTTTGTGGTGATGCATGCCCACCCTACTACCTGGGGTGAACACTTCAACCTACATTCTTCCATAACATTTCAGTTTCTTCAGAACACAGATTTGGCAACTCCAGGAAACTTTATTACCTGATCTCTTCAGGTCACACATCTCTTTCCCTTTATCCCCAGGTGACTGGGTATATTTCTCTCCTTCTGGTGACACACCTACACTGACACCCAAATGGAAGGGCCCCCTGAGGGTTATATTGTGCACTCCCACCACTGCCCACCTACAGGAATCCCCAGGCAAACTGACTTTATGGATTCACATTTCCAGGCTGAAACCAGCTCCGCCTCCAACAGAGGGAGCCCAGACTGACCTTCCACACACAGTCCTCCTCTCACAAATCCATCTGCTCCACCACACCTGAGAGTCCTTTAAAGCTCCACATCTCACACCTGAGGGTTCCTTCCCCCTTCCCGAGGAGGACCTTCCTCAACCCGAGAAACCCTCACAGCAACATGCCTCAGTCTAGTTCCCCTTCTCTCTGCCACCCTCCTGGCACCCACATCCCTCACACCCACTCCTTCTGCCTCCTCAGACACCGCAGATTTCCCTCTAATGGGGATTTTCCTGTTTTGGGCATTTCTACCATGGATCAGAAATTCCCGCAGGACCAAGTAGCCAGATATCTAATCAGATCTTTAACCAGCCTGGCCCCAGGGATTTCCAGCTACCTGCCCCCTCTGAGGACACATGTCCCTTATGTGAAGGCCTCAACAATGGCTGATGCAAGTTCACCATCGTGGTTATGGAACTACAAAATTGAAACATGGCTGGGAACGTCATAGAACCTGTCACTCAGGGTTTCTAGGCCCACTTGCTCTCGTGTGCCTCCTCCTGACCGCTGGTCTCTTTTCAGCCAGTCCCTCTCACTGGACCTCTGGTCAGAAGCTAATGTGGTGTCTCCTCTTCCCTCTGCCCCTTGCCTTCAGGTATCTTTGGTGTTCTTAGGCTCATCATGTGGCGCACCTGGTTCGTGGATCTTCTGGAGGCCCTCCGACAGGACAGCTGGCTGGTTGCCCCCTTTTGCAAGGACAAGGATTGGACGGAGACTAGCCATGACCCGTGGCTTCCAGGAACGTTCATCGACCTCAGCCCCAAGGAAATCCACATCTTCAGTGCCCTGGCCTTTACAGCCATGCTTCTCTTGTCCCCCCTCCCTGGCCATCCCCCCCTTCCTTCACACTTGTTGTCCCTCTCCAGCAGGAAGGAGCCAGACAATTTCGTCACCCTGCTCTCAACACAAGAACAAAAAGGGAGGAAATTGGGTGTAAGGGAGACTCCCCACTGAAGTTCAGGTTCCCTCTCTTCTCACGAGAACACGGAATCCTTTACCCTCCTGCTCTCCAAAGGACGCCAAGCCCAAGAGGCCAAATTCAAAGGTTTCTTAACCAATCCCCAGAAGACACAGTGTCTGCTCGGCTGTTCCTGAGTCACTCTGCCAATCAGCACCCGCCACGTCACCTATGAAACCCTTCTTAAGCCCAAGCTTGCAAGTTCACACCCTCTCTGGCCTCTTCCTCCTCTCTCTCTCTGCCCTCCTCCCCTCTTTCTTCCCTCTTCCTCTTTTCTCTCCTCTCTGCTCTCTGCCCTCTTCCTCTCTCTTCTCTTCCTCTTCTTTCTCTGCTCTCTTTCTCTTTCTCTCTGCTCTCTTCCTGTCTGTCTCTGCCCTCCTCCTCTCCTCCTCTCAGGAAACTCTGAGCTTGGAAGCAGGAGAGACCACAGATTGAAATTGAATAAACATATTATAAGACATCAGATAAAAGTTTTATGAGCCTTAGATAGTTTGTCAAAAAAATGTTTTTTCCTTCTCAGTACTAGGTATTGAACCCAGAGGCACTCTACCACTGAGCTACATCCCCCAGCCCCTGCCTTTTGGGGTGGGAGGGTCAGGGTCCTGGTAATTTGCTGATGGGAGCATCCAAATTTCAGTTTTCCTGCTTCAGCCTCTGGAGTAGCTGGAATCACAGGTATGTGCCACAGTGCCCTCTTAATTCATCTTGTTCTTCATACAGTCCTCTGATAGAACAGAAGTCTCCATTTCCCAAAGAAACTGCATGCCTTTGAATTTTCTTCAAAAATCTGGGACCTTTGACTTTCCCGAATGTGTGGGAGAGGATAATAATACTAGGAAGGTTTTTTAAACTTCATGTGAAAAAAAATGCAACCAATGCTTAATAGTTTCTCTCTTTCCTGAATCAGAGAATTTTCACGTCCCTCTTTCTATTGAAGCAATTTAACAATTTGTTCTTTTAATTTTTTGATGCTGTTGTTACTGGTCATTGAACCTACAAATGTATGAAGGCTAATTCTGCAGCTGGAACAGATTTTTTCTTCATTATTTCCCAGCAGCCCTATGGGGATATACCTGATTATACAGATAGAGTCCTGAAGCTCAGAGAGATTAGGTAAACTCTGAGGAGACTGAATACAACAACATAAAGCAGATGAATGGGAGTGTAATGCCAGAGGCTTGGGAGGCTTTGGCAGGAGGATCATGAATTGAAAGCTAACCTCTGTAACTCAGTCAGGCTCTAAGCAACTCAGCAAGATTCTGTCTCTAAATAAAATATAAAAAAGGGCTGGGGATGTGGCAGAGTTTTGAGTGGCCTGAATTCAACCCCCAGTACCAAAAAATAAATATAAGGTTACATTTGGGCAACTTCATGGCAGCCATCAGTGCAGAATGTAAATTAAAAAATAAAATGAAATAAAATAAAGCTAGCTGGATGCGGTTGCACAAGGCTGTAATCCCAGCGGCTCTGCAAGTTGAGACAGGAGAATCATGAGTTCAAAGCCTTAGCAATTGCAAGGCACTAAATAACTCAGAGAGACCCTGTCTCTAAAATACAAATTAAGACTGGGGATGGCACTCAGTGATCCAGTGCCCCTGAGTTCAATCCCTGGTTAAAAAAAAAAAAAAAAAAAAAGAAAGAAAGAAGAAGAAATCCAGTTTTCTAACTTGATTCCATGGTAATAGTGCTTCTGTAACCAAAAATGAAGGGAAGGCACAAGGAACACATTGAAGGGCAGTTAAATTCATGGGAATTCTTTCATGGGCTGGCAGCAGATGGGTCCTAGGCTGTCTGTCATTGGAGGCAGTCATTTGTGTGCTTTGGAGTACATGGGGGAATATTTGGGGAGCCAAAAGTGTTGGAGGACATTGGAACTGAGCGAGTAGAGCAAACCAAAATTGGATTGAGCCACCAGCTGCTCCAAAAGCCATTTGCATTGTTCCAGGATCCTACCCTCCCCTAGCCACAGCCCCCTCTGCTGATGCCTTCTTTGCCCCATGGACTCTGGCAGGTCTAGCTCCAAAGTCCTGATCTCATGCTTTCTTTTGGAGCCCTCTGCATGGGATCATAACTTATCCACCATGTGATAGGTGGCATATATACCAGCTCTAAGGTCCCCACCAAGGACTTTATGAGAAATAGGAAATAATGGAGGAGTCAGATTGAAAGAGTCCCTGTTTATGGGAATGCTAAAGAGGATGATGGTTTCAGAAGGCCAAGCAGACAGTGAGAAAGATAAAGAAGGGTAGAAGGTGATGGTGAGGTAGGGGATAGAAATGAAAGGAGGCTGCTGGGGTAGCTATGGCAAAGGGCAGTGAAAATGATAAGCCAACATTGATACCAATGAGGATGCCAAGACAGGAAGGAAAGGAAAAATAAGCCAGGCATGGTAGTACAGGCCTGGAATCCCAGAGACATGGGAGGCTGAGGCAGGAGGATCACAATTTGGAGACTCAGCCCCAGCATTTTAGTAAGACCCAGCAGTATGGTGAGACCATGTCTCAAAATCAGAAAGTGAAAAGAAACAGGGATGTATCACAGTGGTAAAGCACCACTGAGTCTGGTCCCCAGCACTAAAAACAATAAAAATAAAAATAAAAGAGAAAGAAAGAAAAGTTTTTAAAAATCTTAAAATTCACATACGCGGTCATCTTTCACATGCTGTCTTAATCTAAAGGTGGTCACTTCCCTGTAGAGAGGCCCACCCACCCACTTAGCACCACTACCAGATATAATGTGCTCTGCCACCACTCAACCAAAACCAAAATGTGAATTTGCAATACAGAATGGTCCTACCTTTTTTTTTTTCCCTCAAATTACCTTAAAAAGGAAAATTTGCATTTTGTATTTACATTTTATATTTTTTACACTTCCATAGGGTCAGGTATTTTTAATGATCACAGATATCCAAACCAGCCTTCAGACAGTTCTGATTTTATTGTGGTATACCATGCTCATTACAATCTCAAAGGAGGAAAAAATTAAAACAGTGGCTGCAGTGGCCCAAACCTGTTACCCCAGCAATTCAGGTGGCTGAGGCAGAGCTTCCAAAGGACTCCTGGGCAATATGGTCAGACCTTGTCTCAGAATAAAAATAAAAATCAAAGATTTAGGGTGTTATTCAGTGTTAGTGTCCCCTGGTTCACTCCTCAGGAGCAAAGGGACAGGAAGTATCTTATTCCCAGAATTCCATTAACTATAGTGTCTCTGTACTGAGCTGGACTATAATTAGATAGTTTGTATGAGGTATTCTTAAAGGTCAAAGATAAAAGATTTTTTTCATTTTTTTATTGTCTATAAAATTGCTATTATATATATATATATATATATATATATATATATATATATATATATATATATATATATATATATATAAATGTTGGTACATTGGTGTGGAAACATGCTGTCCAATATCATACTAGAATTTTATTTTGGTGAGTTCTAACAGTCAAATAAAAATGTTGACCTTAGATTGATTTCTCTGGCTTTAACTTTTTCCCCAATAACTCAACATTCCCATCAACATTGTTTCCTTCTTTTCTCAGTAGCCTGAATTCACACCAGGAAATGACCTTTAGTCCCCTCCTCCATCAAGCTACTTCCAAAAACCACCTGGACACTCATCCCCACACCCCACTCCACTGCACCCCACCACACTGCCTTGTTCTCATTCTTTCCTCCCCTCCAGTCAGGATCTCCTCAGAGCTCACTCCATGATTTACACCAAGGAATCAGCTCCAAATTGCCCAATCTCATGGGTAATTTTTCTAAGTCATCAAACATATTGTCCAATCTCTTTTTTGTTTTCCTAGTTTGAATTCTTTATAGTAAGCTTGGATTCAGAGCATGTGATCTGAGTCCTTCATCCTTGCTACAGATGCCCATGATGGTAAGAGCCCAGCACACACCAGGTTCTGCAGATGGAGCCATGTGATGATGGAGCTGTGAACAGCCCAGCACAGGCTCAGAAACATCAACATTCAGGTGAATTTTCAAAAAATACATAATCCCTGCATGGCATGGGGTGCACACCAGTACTCAGGAGGCTGAAGAGAACTGCAAAGTTCAAAGCCAGTGTGGAACTTAGACCCTCAGCAACTAAGCAAGACCCTGTATCACAATTTAAAAATAAAATTAAAAGGACTGGGGATGTGTCTCAGTGGTAAAGTGTCCTTGGGTTTGATATTAAAAAATAAAAAGTAAAATTTCTTTTCTCCATGACAAAAAGTGAATATGTTCCATAAGAATATTTAACAGTCCTGTTGAAGTCTCAAAACCACACCCCATCAATTGGGTGAATTTGGCAAACTGATGATTCAGCAAATTGGCTTCTAGGAAGTGGGTTTTGTGGAGATGATTTGATATCAATTGCCTTTTCACTGAGTTTGTACTTTTCCCACCAAAATTTTAGCAGCTTGCCTCATTCTCCCACACACAACATTTATACTTCACTCAACTGTAATAATGCTAAGAAAAATAGTTAACATTTATTAGTTTTGCTTTGTTCCACCTCTAACTTCCTTTCAAGGATATATATAAACCAGTATTCTTTAGGTTAAAATCATGCACAAAGTTTAATTTTCAACATCATTAATCCTTATTTGAAGAGTTTTTTTCTTATTTATTTATTTAGTACTTTGGCTTGAACCCAGGGCGCTTTGCCATTAAGCTACATTCCCAGTCCTTGTTTTTTTATTCTGAGGCAGGGTCTCACTAAACTGCTGTGACTGGCCTAGAGCTCGCAACCCTGTGGCAGCCTCCCAAGTCCCTGAGATTTGGGGTGAAATTTGAAGATTTTTAATCAGGAAAATATACTCTGGTTCTCCCTTTGCCCCACATAGTTTCCATGCCTTACTGATTATCCCTGCCTCCTTTGTTCTTTACTTAATCCAATGTCCTGAAGATATTTGTGGTCACAATCCCTAAATACTGGATCAATGCAACATAGACACTTGTCTCTAGTTAATCCCTATTACTGATTTTTCTGTCAGCTGACCTACATTGTACCCAACCTGAGAGACCCCAGGCCACATTTCTCTTCTTCACTGTTGTATCTCTGGGATGAAGCATTACCCCTGCACTAAATGGGCCCATAGAAATATTTCCTCCATATTTGAGGAAATGATGAATCTTTCCTTTATTCCCATCATATAGAGCTTTGTTAATCTTTCTTTTTCCCTGCTTTCAACTTTACTTGCATCCAATATGCAACAAACATTTTCAATTCCCTGGTATAAAATGATCAAAAACAAACAAACAAACAAACAAAAAACAAAAAACCTTCCCTAACTTGCCTGGACTGTAGAATCTTAACAGGCTGCTACACAGTGTCATTCATGATCAGGACCCTTCCTGCTTTTCCTTCCTCATCTTCCTTCACTCAATATCACATTTGTTTCTACAAGCAAAAAAAAAGCAAAAATACTTATCCTGATTGTGTGGAAATACAATGCTTTTTATTTTAAAAAAATATTTAAATTGCCCACCATTATGATCCTGAATAACTGTGGAGGAAGAATTTTGCTACATCTTGGTATATGCCCATTCTACTCTCTAGCCATCTCATAAGAACACTCCTGCAGGTAATATATATATATATCATGTGATACTGTGCTAAAAATTTGTGTTTGGGGATGGGAGTAAAATTTAAATTTATTTAAATTTATTTTTCCCCAAAAAGATAATTATATTAGACATGGTGAGTGCATGCCTATAATCCCTGACCTTAGGGAGCTGAGGCAGAAGCATCACAAGTGCAAGGTCCACCTCAGCAAATTAGTGAGGCCCAAATAGCTAACTACTTACCTCAGAATAATTTAGCTGATTGCCTATTTTCCTCCTTAATTGGAAATGTTACCTTCATCATAAAATAAGTTCTTGGATATGTGAGCTCTATTAGTGGGTATTATTTCTCATTGATCTTTTTATTGGGTTTTGCATGTCAAATACCAAAGGTTTTTATTATTACAGTCAGGAATAGTGTGTCTGCATACTTCATAGGCCTATCTTATGGGGAAAAGAAAAGAATTCTTGTTTTCCATGTTTAGGTCATCAAACCATCCTGAAAGGAGAAGTGACCATGGTAAGAAAGTTCTCTGCCAGCCCAGAGGGGACAACAGCCCAGGATGTCTTGAGGTTACACAATTCAAGTTCTAAGTTTCATGTGAAAGTCAAGTTGAAATGAAATCTACAAATAAAATCTACATAATATTTGAACAAGACAAATAGAAAAAAAAATCCTGGTCTAACCAATTATGATACCTCCAAAAAGTAACTTTATTTTGGTTAACTTAGCTAGAGTTGCATTCAATCACACTGGATATGAGATGAAATCATGTTTCCCATCCACTTCTAATCAGAATGCTGGCAAGAACTGCAAAACACTCCCCTCACCACACACACACCTTGTTTTCAACTGGGAGAAACTAAGGAAAATAAACACCAACATCCCACAGCCAATTGGGTGGCAGACCTGGGCCCTCATGTCTTGCTGTTCTGCCAAAGTGCCTGTCAGCAGTTTTGGATGAAGCATCCAAAGTAACATTCAGCAGCATGCCTCGCCTCCTAAATATTTTGTAAATCTCATCCAAGAATGATGCATTAAGGGGGAATAGTCTCTGTCACTGTTAGTGGACTTAACACCCTGCTTCCCATTTACATTACTTGTGGTTGACATTGATACTGTATCCATGGCAATGCTCAAAAATTGCACACACACCCTGCAGACCTAGAGTTCTTTTTGCCTTCAGTTAAAGATGCAGCAATAATATTTTGAACATGTACACAGGATGGGGTTATATATAACATTTGTGAAGTTTTGTCATCTGCACAACCAGAGTTTATGGGTTTATGTTCTGGGTATTAGAGTATTTCCTAGAAAACTGAAAATAAATACATTATAAATTTCCAAAGATCAATGTGTCACTGTTATCCTGGATCTTGTCATGCTTGTAGCAAACACAGTTTGACCAGAGGAGAGATTTATTTTTTTCTTTTGAAGAGGAAGGTTTCTTCACACTATCCCATGGTGTTCTTTGCATCTTCAGGAATCCTACAGAACAGTTTTAATGTTAATAATAATAGACAAAAATTCCACAGAATGTGCACTGTGGGCCAGGCATTGTCTAAGATATAGCTTGCATTCTCTCATCTAATCCTCACTTTGACCCCTAGGAGACAGATTCTGCTAGCCATTATTCCCAGTGGGCCTGAGGGATTAGTAGCTTGTTTGCAATCAAAAGAGTGAATGGTAGAACCAGGAATCAAACCTAAATTCCTGTAGCTCCCAAGCCTATGTTGGTAACCTGTTCAGAGACAACCAGTTGTAAATTCCTGAGGTAGCCAGTAATTTAGTCCACCTGGTATCAATATATTCACAGGGAAATATGGATGTATATTGATTCCACCATCAAATTTGCTATAGAGAAATTACCCCATTTCAGCTTTAAGCAAGGGGTCCAATTGAAATGATGTTAAATAGCATCCAGGAGGAGAAGACTCAACATGAGTCTGAGCAAGAACTGACCACAGAAGCATCCTCTGAGGCCCCAGAGAAGCTGCACAGCAGAAGCTGAGCTTTGTAAAAGACCCCAGTGCTACTTCTGATTTGTCACCTTAAGTTATTAATTCAAGAGGAGGAATAAGAGAGGCCTGCTCAGGAGCACAAGATTACTTGGCAGGGTTCACATGATCACAGGGCATACATCCAAGTTCTGGGCAGTGGTACTGAGGGGTTTGGGTGGGTGTGACCTGGCTCCTTCCCTGAGCAGGTGCATAAGCTGTTCTCCCATTGTTGCTGTGGGTGTAATGGCCCCCACGCAGCTCCTCTGAACTGGCCACCAGGTTCTATTTCCAGTGTGAGGACTCACCCAGACTAGATGGAGCAGATCAGTAAATGGACATTGACCTGCAGGGGTTGTGAACCAGAGATGGAGCTTCTTCAAGCAGGACCAAGGTGGATGTTAAGAGGCTTTTGGGATTGGAGGGGGTGGGACAATCAAAGGAATGTGTCCAAGAACTTGGCAAAGCTCAATCAACCTGTAACATTGCAGGATTGAGGGCAGGATTGCCTTGAAGAACCTAGCCTTCATCAATAAACTTGACCTTCACCATTTATAAGTCTTAAAACAGAGGGTTTAATCTTGGGGTCCATAAAGGTCAGCAAACATTTATATTGGTTTGTTTGTTGAAATGCTTTACACTTCTCAAACATATTGAGGATATGAAGGAGAATTTTTAGATTATCAATAGTTATGTTTACTGTATCAGAAACAGAAGCAGAAATTGTTTGAATGATTTTTCTCATGATTTACTTCAAAATAGCAACATTGAGTGAATTGTGATGAATACACTCCACCAAAATTAGTTTCAACCTCATGGGCCCTTGAAATTAGTCCTAGGGCTGGGCATGGTGGAGCCCACCTCTAATCCCTGAGCTCCAGAGGCTGAGGCAGGAGGATCATAAATTCAAAGCCAGCTTCAGCAACCAAGAAGAGGCCCAGTTCACTAAATAAAATATTTTTTAAAAACTGCTGGGGGGCTGGGGATGTGGCTCAAGCAGTATCTCTCTCGCCTGGCATGCGTGCGGCCAGGGTTCAATCCTCAGCACCACATACAAACAAAAATGTTGTGTCTGCCAAAAACTAAAAACTAAATATTAAAATTCTCTCTCTCTCTCTCTCTCTCTCTCTCTCTCTCTAAAAAAAAAAACAAACAAACAACAACAACAACAAAAAAAAAAAAAAAAAAAAAACTAGTGAACTAGTGGGAATGTAGTAAGCACACCTGGGTTCAATTCTAGTACCAAAAAAAGAAATTATAAAAAAATGAAATTAGTCCTAAGGAAAAAATCATTTTGTTATAGAATATGAAATAGCATAATGAAGAATTTAAAATGAGTTGTAGGGCCAGAAATATGGCTTAGTAGGAGAGCACTTACCCAGCATGAGCAAGGCCTAGGATTCAATCACTAGTGCAGGAAAACCATTAAATACAATAAATTTTATTGCTTTGTTTATAAAACTTGAGTCTGAAATGGGTTTAATATGATGACAAATGTTAAAAAATATTATGAAAGGTTGCTTTTATCACACTATGAATTTTATCATATAAAATTAACACAGTATATAATAATATTATAACATATAACATGCAATGCTTATAAAATGCATCATAGGCAAAACCACACCAGGTGGTACATGCCTATAATCCTTGCTACTGGAGAGGCTGAGGCAAGAAGTTCACAATTTGGAGGCCACCCTCAGCAATTTAGTGAGGTCTTTTCTCAAAAAAAAAAAAAAAAAAAAAAAAAGAATGGGGTTTATCTCAGTGGTAAATTGCCCCTGGGTTTATTCCCTAGTACCAAATAAATAAACAAAATATATCATACAGGCCTTGGGTTGTGAGTCAATGGTAGAGCTGTTGTCTCACACGCAGGGGCACTGGGTTCAAACCTCACCACCACATAAATAAGTAAAATAAAGGTATTGTGCTCATCTACAACTAAAAACAATAAAGAAAAAGTCTTTAAAAATGTATCATACACTTTTTTACACTACAAAATACTTTAGAAATCTTAGAAAACTTTGTATAATTTTGATGGCCTCATTCCTTTGATTTGCTTTTTGCCATCTTCAGCTATAATACAAAGGGCTTTTCTGGTTTCTATGTAACTTATTTATGTTGAAAGATTCTGGGTTTGTTTCACCAGAATAATTTTCTAACTTTTACATTGATTTTATTATGTCCTTGATTATTCAATAAAATAAAATTTCTCACTGAGGAGAGAGCTAAACTTCTTTACAGTTCCTGTCACTTTCTAGGTTTATTCTTAAATGTCCCCTTCAAAGAGGAAAAGAAGTATTATCTCTCAAGCACCCATGGCCCTAAATTAAGCGTTCACACCAAACAGTTTTGGATTTTCACCTTCCTCAAATCAGTCCTAAAGGTGGAATAAAAGGCTTGGTGTGGTGGTGCATGCCTGTAATCTTAGCAGCTCCAGAGACTAAGGCAGAAAGATAGCAAATTCAAAGCCAATCTCAGCAATATAGAGAGGCTGTAAGCAATTTAGTGAGACCCTGTCTCTAAGTAAACTATAAAAAAGGGCTGAGGATGTAGATTTGTTGGTTAAGTGTCCCTGGGTTCAATCCCCAGTACCAACAAACAAACAAATGTTCTGGAATAAAACTAATGATAGCTGAGCTCATCAAGAAAGCCCATTGAAAATCACAAAAACTTTGTAACTCTACCTGATACAAACAGGTGCCAGAAACATCAGGCCTCTTTGATAGGATTACTGATGAATTGCTTCTGAATAAATGAGTTTTTTTTTTTTTTTTTTCAATGTTTCTTTCCACATTGTAGACTATAGAAGTATTGTCTATAGCACACCTTTCTGCTTATCTGGTTTTGATTTCATGGAAGCTATTTTACAATTCTGCAAAATATAGGTAGCCAATAGCAAGGAAAAATAACCCTCATCTCTACATCTCTACACAGGTACATTCTGCTGTGGCAGCTGGGTTCAGCTAACTTTCCATTCTGTTTTTTTTTTTTTTTTTTTTTATTGGTTGTTCAAAACATTACAAAGCTCATGACATATCATCTTTCATACATTTGATTCAAGTGAGTTATGAGTTATTTTTACCCCAAATACAAATTGCAGAATCACATCAGTTACACATTCACAATTTTTACATAATGCCATATTAGTGACTGTTGTATTCTGCTGCCTTTCCTATCCCCTACTATCCCCCTCCCCTCCCCTCTCATCTTCCCTCTCTACCTCATCTGCTGTTGTTTAATTCTCTCCCTTGTTTTCCCCCCCTTTAACCTCACAACCTCTTATATGTAATTTTGTGTAACATTGAGGGTCTCCTACCATTTCCATATGCTTTCCCTTCTCTCTCTCCCTTTCTTTCCCCCCACTCGTCTCTGTTTCATGTTAATCTTTTCCTCATGCTCTTCCTCCCTGTTTGTTCTTAGTTGCTCTCTTTATATCAAAGAAGACATTTGGCATTTGTTTTTTAAGGATTGGCTAGCTTTGCTTAGCATAATCTGCTCTAATGCCATCCATTTCCCTGCAAATTCTATGATTTTGTTATTATTAATGCAGAGTAATACTCCATTGTGTATAAATGCCACATTTTTTTTTATCCATTAGTCTATTGAAGGGCATCTAGGTTGGTTCCACAGTCTTGCTATTGTGAATTGTGCTGCTATGAACATCGATGTAGCAGTGTCTCTGTAGCATGCTCTTTTTAGGTCTTTAGGGAATAGACCAAGAAGGGGAATAGCTGGGTCAAATGGTGGCTCCATTCCCAGCTTTCCAAGAAATCTCCATACTGCTTTCCAAATTGGCTGCACCAATTTGCAGTCCCACCAGCAATGTACAAGTGTACCTTTTTCCCCACATCCTCGCCAGCACTTGTTGTTGTTTTACTTCATAATGGCTGCCAATCTTACTGGAGTGAGATGATATCTTAGGGTGGTTTTGATTTGCATTTCTCTGACTGCTAGAGATGGTGAGCATTTTTTCATGTACTTGTTGATTGATTGTATGTCCTCCTCTGAGAAGTGTCTATTCAGGTCCTTGGCCCATTTGTTGATTGGGTTATTTGTCATCTTATTGTTTAATTTTTTGAATTCTTTGTATATTCTGGATATTAGGGCTCTATCTGAAGTGTGAGGGTTAAAAATTTGTTCCCAGGATGTAGGCTCTCTATTTACCTCTCTTATTGTTTCTCTTGCTGAGAAAAAACTTTTTAGTTTAAGTAAGTCCCATTTGTTTATTCTTGTTATTAACTCTTGGGCTATGGGCGTCCTATTAAGGAATTTGGAGCCCGACCCCACAGTATGTAGATCGTAGCCAACATTTTCTTCTATCAGACGCAGTGTCTCTGATTTGATATCTAGGTCCTTGATCCATTTTGAGTTAACTTTTGTGTGTGGCGAGAGAAAGGGATTCAGTTTCATTTTGTTGCATATGGATTTCCAATTTTCCCAGCACCATTTGTTGAACATGCTATCCTTCCTCCATTGCATGCTTTTAGCCCATTTATCAAATATAATAAAGTTGTACTTTTGTGGATTGGTTTCTGTGTCCTCTATTCTGTACCATTGGTCCACCTGCCTGTTTTGGTACCAGTACCATGATGTTTTTGTTACTATTTCTTTGTAGTACAATTTGAACACTGGTATCGCTATGCCTCCAGATTCACACTTCCTGCTTAGAATTGCTTTTGCTATTCTGGGTCTTTTGTTTTTCCATATGAATTTTATGATTGCTTTATCTATTTCTACAAGAAATGCCATTGGGATTTTGATTGGCATCGCATTAAACCTGTAGAGAACTTTGGGTAATATCGCCATTTTGATGATGTTAGTTCTGCCTATCCATGAACACGGTACATTTTTCCATCTTCTAAGATCTTCTTCTATCTCTCTCTTTAGGGTTCTGTAGTTTTCATTGTATAAATATTTCACCTCTTTTGTTAGGTTGATTCCCATGTATCTTATTTTCTTTGAGGATATTGTGAATGGAGTGGTTTTCCTCATTTCCATTTCAGAAGATCTGTTGCTGATATACAGGAATGCCTTTGATTTATGCGTGTTGATTTTATATCCTGACCCTTTGCTGAATTTGTTTATTAACTCTAGCAGTTTCTTTGTAGACCCTTTTGGGTTTGTTAAATATATTATCATGTCATCCGCAAATAGCGATAATTTAAGTTCTTCTTTTCCTATTTTTATGCCTTTAATTTTTTTGTCTGTCTAATTGCTCTGGCTAGTATTTCAAGAACTAAATTGAATAGAAGTGGTGATAGAGGGCATCCCTGTCTTGTTCCATATTTTAGAGGGAATGCCTTCAGTTTTTCTCCATTTAGGATGATGCTAGCCTGAGGTTTAGCATATATAGCTTTTACCATGTTGAGGTAAGTTCCTGTTATCCCTAGTTTTTCTAGAGTTTTGAACACAAAGGGATGCTGTACTTTGTTGAATGCTTTTTCTGCATCTATCGAGATGACCATATGGTTCTTGTCTTTAAGTCTATTGATGTGGTGGATTACATTTATTGATTTCTGTATATTGAACCATCCTTGCATCCCAGGGATGAATCCTACTTGATCATGATGCACAATTTTTTTGATATGCTTTCGTATTCGATTCGCCAGGATTTTATTGAGAATATTTGCATCCAAGTTCATTAGAGATATTGATCTGTAGTTTTATTTCTTTGAAGTGTCTTTGTCTGGTTTTGGGATCAGGGTGATGTTGGCCTTATAGAATGAATTTGGAAGAACTCCTTCTTTTTCTATTTCTTGAAATAGCTTGAAAAGTATTGGTATTAATTCTTCTTTTTGTAGAACTCCGCTGTATACCCATCTGGTCCAGGGCTTTTTTTCGTTGGTAGTCTTTTGATGGCTTCTTCTATTTCTTCTTTTGTTATTGGTCTGTTTAATTGTGTGTGTCTTCCTGACTCAATCTGGGTAGATAGTATGACTTAATAAATTTATCGATATCTTCATTATCTTCTATTTTATTGGAATATAGGGTTTCAAAATACTTTCTAATTATCTTCTGTATTTCTGTAGTGTCTGTTGTGATATTTCCTTTTTCATTCCATATGTTAGTAATTTGAGTTCTCTCTCCTCTTCGTTAGCATGGCTAAGGGCCTGTCGATCTTATTTATTTTTTCAAAGAACCAATTTTTAGTTTTTTTCAATGTTTTTTGTTTGTTTGTTTCAATTTCGTTGATTTCTGCTCTAATTTTAATTATTTCTTGTCTTCTACTACATTTGCTGTTGTTTTGCTCTTCCTTTTCTAGGTTTTTGAGGTGTAGTGTGAGTTCATTTATTTGTTGTTTTTTTTTTCTTATTTTGAGGAAAGAACTCCAAGAAATGAATTTCCCTCTTAAAACTGCTTTCATTGTGTCCCATAGATTCCGGTATGTTGTGTCTGTATTGTCATTTGTCTCTAAGAATTTTTTTATCTCCTCCTTTATGTCTTCTGTAACCCATTGATCATTCAGTAACATATTGTTCATTTTCCATGTGATGTAGGATTTTTCCTTCCTTCTTTTATCATTGATTTCCAGTTTCATTCCACTATGATCAGATATGGTGCATGGTATTATCTCCACACCTTTATATTTACTGAGAGTCGCCCTATGGCATAATATATGGTCTATCTTTGAGTAGGATCCATGTGCTGCTGAGAAGAACATGTATCCACTTGATGATGGTTGATATATTCTATATATGTTGGTTAAGTCTAGGTTATTGATTGCATTATTGAGTTTTATAGTTTCTTTGTTCAGCTTTTGTCTAGAGGATCTGTCCAATGATGAGAGCGGTGTGTTGAAGTCCCCCATAATTATTGTGTTGTGGTCCATTTGCCTCTTGAACTTGAGGAGAGTTTGTTTTATGAACATTGCAGCACCATTGTTTGGTGCATACAAATTGATAATTGTTATGTCTTGATGGTGGATGGTTCCTTTTAACAGTATATAGTGTCCTTCTTTATCCCTTTTTGATTAACTTAGGTTTGAAGTTGATTTTATTCAATATGAGTATGGCCACTCCTGCTTGCTTCCGAGGGCCATGTGAGTGGTACGATTTTTCCCAACCTTTCACCTTCAGCCTGTGTATGACTTTTCCTATCATATGAGTCTCCTGAAGGCAGCATATTGTTGGATTTGTTTTTTTTTTTTTTTTAATCCAGGTTACTAGCCTATGTCTCTTGATTGGTGAGTTTAAGCCATTAACATTTAAGGTTACAATTGAAATATGGTTTGTACTTCCAGTCATGTTTATTTATTTATTTATTTTAGTTTGGCTAGTTTTTCCTCTTTGGTTATTTTTTCTCCCCCTTTACTGAGATACCTCCCACTGTTAGTTTTGGGCACTATTTTTCAATTCCTCTTCTTTTAGTATTTTGCTCAAAATGCTTTGCAGTGCTGGTTTTCTGGCTGCAAATTCTTTTAGCTCTTGTTTATTGTGAAAGATTTTAATTTCATTGTCAAATCTGAAGCATAATTTTGCTGGATACAGTATTCTTGGTTGGAATCCATTATTTTTCAGCATTTGAAATACGTTGTTCCAGGATCTTCTCGCTTTCAAAGTCTGTGATGAAAAATCAGTCATTAACCTAATTGGTTTACCCCTGAATGTAATCTGCCTCCTTTCTTTCGTAGCTTTTAATATTCTCTCCTTGTTCTGTATGTTGGCTATCTTCATAATTATATGTCTTGGAGTTGGTCTATTAGGGTTTTGGATGTTTGGGGTCCTGTAGGCTTCTAGGATTTGGCAATCCACTCCATCTTTCCTCTCTGGGAAGTTTTCTAGGATTATTTCATTTAATAAGTTGTCCATTCCTTTGGTTTGATCCTCTGTGCCTTCTTCTATCCCAATGGCTCTCAAATTTGTTTTTTTTTTTATGAGATCCCATATCTCTTAGATAGATTGCTCATGAGATTTAAGCATCTTTTCTGTGATGACTATATTCTTTTCAAGTTGATAAACTTTGTCTTCATTATCTGATGTTCTGACTTCTACTTGATCTAGTCTATTTGTAATATTCTCGTTAGAGTTTTTAATCTGGTTTATGGTTTCTTGCATTTCTAGGATTACTGTTTGTTTGTTTTTTTTAACAATCTCTATCTCCTGGTAAAGCTCGTTCTTTGCAGTTTGAATTTGTTTGTTTAGTTCATTTTCAAAATTTACTTTCAATGCTTGGACTTGCTGTCTCATGTCTTCTCTAATATTACGTTCCATCTGAGTTAGGTATGCCTTGATTTCTTTCCCTGTCCATGTTTCTGATGCTTCTAGGTCCTCCTGTAGATTTAAGTTGTCCTGCATTGTTTGTAGCCCTTTTTTCCCTTGTTTTTTCATGTTGTTCACGTTAATTTCCAGCTCTGTTTGACTGCTTTGTAACTGCTTTCTCCTATACATTTGTTTTGGCTTTGTATATCTCTGTTGTCTCTCCTTTGTGGTGGGAGATTATGTCTAGAAATGTTGGGCTTTATTGTACTTTAAAGCTGATTCATTCAATTCATAAAAGGCTTCCAGGTTCTGTATGCATATAGTGATTTGTTGTTTGTTCTTAGGACTATATGTTTAGGTTAGGTGCTATGATGGTACGAGGGTTAGTATGTCTTGGCTACTTTAGAAGATTGCTCTACTGAAGGTGGGTACTAACAGGCAATTGGATCCGGGTGTTGGTAGTAGCTAGGTATTTAGGAGCCCTATAGACAGCCTCGAGACCTTCACCTATTTGCATTTAGACAATTACACATAATGGAAGATGTAATGCTTGGGATGAAAGTTGGGTGGCAGGGGAATGAAGGTGCTCTTAAAAAGAAAGAAGGAGAGAGAGATAGATAGATTAGAGGAGAATGAAAAGAACAATAAAACTTGAAATGGGAAAGAAATAGAGAAGGAAAAGGGGAGAAAGGAACAGAGAGAGAAGAAGAAAAAAAAATATTGAAGTCTTAGAGATCCATTTCCTTCTCTTCCAGTAGGCGGAGCTGTGCCCTCCAAGTGGAGCTTCTGCTCTCTACCTGCCCATAGCAATCCCTGTAAGGCATCTCCTGGGAGTCTCTCAGACTTGTCAGTCCAGAGCCGTTTCACTTCTCTGGCCCTTACCCCCCTTCCTCCTGTCAGCCAGCCAGCCATGTCCTGTTCACCAGAAGCGGTTCCCTAGAGATCTAGTTACACTTGCAGCACCACCGTGTGTCCCATTTAAGCCCCAGTGCTGTGATAAACTGGTGGCTAAGACCTTGGGAGTCACCGCTGGTGATATGGGGGCTTGGGGGTCGGGGATCCCCTCTACTTCCCTACAGACACGACCCCTGAGAGGTCCATGAAGTTTCCTGGCTGCTTGTATCTGGATAGGGAGGGAGTCACACACCTGCTAAAGTGGATTCTCCTGGGAAGGAATTCCATCTGATGAACTCTGATGATGTCACCTCTCTGCTATGGGGGGCCCCAGGCTCCTTGCCAGAGTGTCCGAATGGAGGGGTGGGACTGGTCCATCCCCGGTTGGCTTCAGCTCCCAGCTCGCTATTTCATGAAGGCTTGGCTAAAGACTTCTTCCTGCCAAGCTGCATCTCGGAGGCTAGCAGGACCCAGTCACATTTGCTGCTGGCGGACGGGCCGGCAGCCAAGCTGTGGTGCGCAGACGGTGGCTGGCGGATCTGGACCTCTGCATCTTTTGGCAGGGATTCGCTCATCTGGGGCAATCTGTCGCTTCAAAAAATCCTAGTAGCTCCCGGCCAGTCTCTCTTCAGTGGAATTTTGCTAGGAGATTCTCCGTTGGTAGAATCTAAGCGTTATCTATGCGTCTTTATGACCCCATCACTGGGGGGGTATTGAAAACGCTGCCTCTCCGCCCGCCACCATGTTGGATCTCCTCTCCTTTCTGTCTGTTGAAGAAGCTTATTTGAGCCCTATCTGTGCTTCTGATTTAACTTTCCTTTGCTTGATATAAGTCTGTGCTTTTTGACTTCTCCTTTTAGTCAGATATAATCTGCCTAGTTTCCTCATTGATTCAGTGAAAATCCCTAGCAAGTGTTCATTTTATATCTTTTGAAGGTCATGATTTGACCTTTTAAAATATGTTTTCAAACAATGCACAGGGTAAATGTTCATTACAAATAAGGCAAACCTTAGGCTTTAGAGTTTAATTCTCACCTGTAATACCAGCAGTTTGGGAGGCTGAGAATTTGAGTTCAAAGCCAGCCTCAGCAACTGTGAGGCCCTAAGCAACTCAGAGAGACCCTGTCTCTAAATAAAATACAAAATAAGACTAGGGATGTGACTCAGTGGCCAGGTGCCCCTGATTTCAATCTTGGATACCCAAAATGAAAGAATTGACCACACTCGTGTAACCAGCATCCAGGTCAAAGGACAGAACAATATCAGAAACTCCCTGGTTTTTCTCACAATCACTACCCTCCCCCAGCCCACAAAAGAACTTGACACTGAGTTCTCAAAGCTTGGATTAATCTT